>NC_031975.2:10600603-10900603 GCF_001858045.2 Oreochromis niloticus
ATTAAAAGACAAGAATGATGTTTCTGGATGTACCAGCAAGTTGGAGAATTGTTCACCACTGGCACAGTTTTGTGCTGTCAAGGTGCCTCCTAGATTGTTAACGCCAAACCCCACACTAAATTATGTGTGGAGTCAAAATTGTTGCACTGACCTCTATGGGTTGAAAGGTTCAAGTCTGTTGCACCACTGACCACAGCCAACAATGGTTGTTGGCTGTGGTCCATTGCACTCGTGAACACAACCGTGATTGTAGTGTTGCACTGTTGTGCGTCGTGAAGTCCTGCACTTCACAGGGTGTGGCATGCAGCGACTGCTAGATGGCATCACAAGTAGGATGTTCAACCTGTGTGTCGTTACTTTGACAACGTTTGCATGTGTTCGCTTGCAGTTTTAACGGATGCGGTTCCAAAGCACAGAACAGTGACGTTTCGACATAAAAGGTCTCCCCTGCATCCAAACTTTGGAACATGGTTGCATGTCAGTCATCTTTTTTTGAGTGCCGACACGAGGATGTAAATCCACCGTGAGACACCGTCAGCATTTTCAGATGTTTAGACTGTCTTTTTGAGCTACAATTAAGCAGTTTCTTAATTGTAGGTTTAAGCTAACCTATGCCCTGGCATAGGATAGATAATTAGCTCAGGATTACAGAAGAGTGTTTAAAATAGAAACGGACCAACTCTACACTGTGGCATAGGTTAGCTTAATTATGGTCTTTGATCGAGACAGACAAATTGAGAGTTGCTTCTGTGCCTCTGACTAACCACAGGTGCCTTGCATATTATGACTCATTCAGTTATTAATGTTGTGTATTGTGAAATTTTCATAAGCTTGACTTCTAACTGCACAATGTACAATGTGTGCATGGATAACCGATGACTGTACTCATGATAACATGGAAATGAAAATCATTGTCAAGGCTGCATTAATCCACCTCTATCCCAAACCAATTTTACTGTATATTTACAGTTATGATGATCCTGAAATCTTTTGCATTAGATAGTATAGTCAGTCTCAGTCTGTTAATTGTAACAAATTAATGACATTTCTGATAAGAATGGAGGTCAACACACAGACCTATATATCTATTTTCTGTACCTAATAAAGATATAACAAAATCTGCACTGAACACGTGATGTTTGTTAGCACTATCCTCTCCAACTTAAACATTCAGGCACCAAAATTAGGAAAACTAAATTGTTATTTTATTCTTATGCCAATGGCACAGCTCTATTTGTGTACATTTGTGTAAAACATGACACTAGCAGCCTTGATAATGTTTATGGTTGTTTTCTATGCATATTAACTGACTTCTGGTTACAATTAAAACAATAATTCCCTTTTTTGTACATCTACAGCCTTCACAATAAAAATGTTACAGCAGTAATTTACTTTTTGTTTTATCCTATTGGTAATTCTTGCTGATCAGACGAGCATATGAACACCTCTTGTCTATACAATCTCATACAAATTAAGTTTTTAAGTAGGTGCGATAGACAAATAAATTACATGTCCATATAATACTGCAAACTGAATGTGGAGGGCATGCATCTAACGCCTAGGCCCGTTATTTTCCCCAGTCCTTAATCTGTATACAAAAATCACATCATTACAATATATTTTAAAGCACACAACTACAGGAAATAAACAGTTTAATATTCACATACAGTAATACATTTTGTGTGTGTGTGTGTGTGTGTGTGTGTGTGTGTGTGTGTGTCACATGTGGTGCTCAAACCATTTGCAGATCACAGGTGTGAATGTTTGTGATGTCTACCGTGACAAAAATGCGTCCGACCGTGTGAAGATCAAGCCTTTGGGTGCGAGATTTACAACTTGCCTCTCCTTGACTGCAATGCTGTAGTGAGGTCAGCGCAAAAGATGAGCAGAAAAAAAAAGAGAGGCAGAGATAATGGAGCACTAGAGTGATCCGAGGAAGATAAAATAATAAAGGTAACCGGATGGATACAGAGAAGATGATGGGAGCTGTAGAGGCAGAACAAAAAAGCTGCAACGGATGGATGAGGGTGGGGGTGAGACAGAGGGAGGAAGAAAAGTTTTCCCTCTGCAGAGGTTTATCGCTCAGAATCTGTGTCAGAGATCCTTCATCTGAAGCTGCTGGCTGACCCGGCACACAATGTTGACAGCAATGTTCATGAAGCAGCTCTTTTAAATGTTCAGGCTGATTCTGAGATAAAGTACATGCAAACGTCACTGTCTATGCTGTTAAAGCCACAAAAGTACATTTCCATAGATTACATTCTGTAAACTGCATTTCAATCAGATTAAGAGTTAGTTTACAAAGTGCTGTTTGCTGTTATCCATTTATGTACTTTTAGATTTCTGCGTCTATTTACGCTTTATTTGTTTTTTCCTGATGGAGCTCTAAATGATCCATTATTCATCATCTATCACTCCCCACTTAAGCAGTATAAACCATAAAATCTTAATAAATGCTTCGTGCCTCTTGTTGCACGTTGCAACTGATGTCATTCATTAAAAATGTATGCAGAGTTGACCAGCCTTTTAATGCAACAAAGTGGTGTATGAAATACACCTTGTTGCTCTGCAGTGCTGTTTATATGGCTGAAAGAATCTGCACTTAGACAGGCAGCCCTGAAAGGTTCGACGTGACCGAACATATCTGCGTTCTTGTTTGTTGGCTCTAAAAGCAAGATGCACTCCTTGCCCCGAAGTTGTTCACTCCTGCAGTTTTCATGGCCATGTTCATTTCCTAAATGGGTCAGGATATCCACAAGAAGGAGGTACCCTACTTTGAGAAGGGCACCCTAGTTCTCCCAAAATAATCAGAGATGCAGGAATGCTCTGCGTGAATTGAGGACATCATCCCCTCTGACAGAATATACTTCATGTATCATTGATAACCATCTTCCTGGATAAGATTTATTCCGCTCGAGAAGGTTTTGTTGCAAAGCAAAACAATGGCGTCCATATTGCAGCATTAGACAGGATTAGTAATCCATCATCGTTCGCCAAGGAGCAGGACTGTCGTTCAAATTAAACCGTTTTCCTGCACATCTACAGTTGTCATTAGTTTATTTGTGCAGCAGTCCCTGATGTTGAATAAAATTGATTGCACGGTTTGCCACTAGCGCTGAGCTCAGCTTTCACTCAGCGCGGGCTGTTATTCATTTCAGCAACACATCAGCGGTGTGTGTAAGAGTTTTATCAGGCATGTAATGTTTCCCCTATGCATATCCTAAATGTATATTTAATGACTTCCCACATGTAGTGATATTTTCTGATTCGATTCAGACAGCTTTTGTTAAACTTTTATGAATTGTGAGCCTGTTACTAAACACCCAAACTCCCTTAAAGGAAGCATTGTGAAGATGGTGTGTTTAAAGTGACAAATGTAGTCCAGGAAAAATGTGCGCCAGAGACCGAAGTAATGACTAATGTAAATGCTTAATTCTTTTTCTTTAACAAAAACAAGGGCTGATTTAAAAGATGTGAAGTGAAGCATGCATGCATGTGGGCTGCACTGAGATTTTAAAACTATTTGCAGTGTTCTAATTATTCAGTGTTTAAAATAAAGACAAACTTTAACTTCCTGGTGGGTAAATCCCAGCGGCAAAGATGTCTAACTAGAAATGTTTGACACCGACAACCTAACAAATCTATGAAACGATAATACAATATGTAAAAAGAATAAATCAATAAAAAGAAATCAGCAGCCTATTCTACAGGTGGACAGATCGATCCCAATATCGATATTATCTATGCCAACCTTGGTATTGGTATTGGATCAATGCTAGCACGATAGGATCAATGCCTTGTTTCTATCCTAAGTTCAGTAGCCAATTGAATGTTGTTATCTATTGTATTCACAGCCTATGGCACATTTAAACAACAGAAGGTGAAAAGCTGAAAGGCGCGTTTCGTTGAGTTAACTAATTATTGTGGAAATTAGTTAATTAGTAAAAACAGTTAGAAAACAGTTAATTAGTAGTCATTGAAATGTGTTCAGAATTTGTAAAATTAATGATGATTCATCTCATAAATGACGCCACTGCTTTTCCCTCCATATGCTGTCTTTACAGGTTAAAAGTATCAGTATCAGTATTGGTATCAGCAGTATTGGTCCTGTGTTGATCTGGCATCAGCTCGATACCACACACCACTAGCCTAATCACAAACTTAGCCATCAGCTAGTGAAGGTTTAAAATATGGACAGAGTTAGGAGGCGGGCATGGCTGAGTGGGAGAGACATGATATAAGCGTTCACCTTGCACAGCGAGCGAGGGTGCTATCATGTTATATAGTGGGAAGTCATTTTACAGGAGCCAACCACGTCACTAGAGTCTGACTGTCTTTAATGGCACAATTCATGCCTGATGCACACAGTGCAGGTTTAGGAAAGAAAAGACGCAGTTTGAGGCTGCAATGACATAAATCCTCATTAATAACAAATACACTTCCCTCAGTTGAAATAAGAAATGAAAACACACATTAGAAGGAAGTTAGGGACGTTCATTAATGTGCAGATTGAATCATAGATTACTGTGATACATAATGACAGTACTCTACTATAGTAAGCCACTTGATTTGGAAAGCAACCATCATGTTAGTGTGCTCTAACTTTCAGAAAGGACAACTGATTAGAATTTAAATAATCTGCCAGAAAAGCCATGAGGCGGGAACATATGCAAACACAAATATTATAGTCAGGTTATTGTATGCAACTCTAATCCAATGTTTAAGCGAACAAAAGCTCGCACGTTGTGATGAACAAAGCATCTGAATTCACAAAGTGTTTTTATGGTCTTTCAGTAACTTCCAGTAATTAGCCTGTGATTAGAAGCTTTTACAGCAACTATCACTAATGTAGCTCTGTGTTTGCTGGTTTTATAACTAGCAAGTTATATATCAGAAGTGCTTTTCCAGCCTCTCTCCACGAGGCTAAAACTCCATTAATACTTTTTAGAGAGAAACTTGCTACATACAATTTTACTAAAAGCCTTACAATTAAATCTTTGCAACCCAACACACAATCTAACCAGCGCTGACAAGCAGCAAAGGTTCTGTTTACTGAGCTTATGTAGAGGCTACATTTTAGCAGTGCAGATATTTTCATAAAAAAGTAACCATTCTAGACACTTACTAAGATTTTAAACAGCCAGATGAAATGCATGCATAAAAATTAAGGTTAAATATGCTAGTCTGGGAAAACTTGTGAGTGCTGTTTGAAATATTAGGGACAAAAACTTCTAATAATTTGTGACTTTTCAGCACCAGATTTATATGCTTAAGAAGATATCCTCTGAACACAAACATGCAATGCAACCACATGAGGCAGCTCATTTTTTTCTGCAGCAAGACTTAAAGGTTCTGGCACTAAAACATATTAGAGAGACAGAGCAGAGCTGATGCATTCTGGGAACTATCAAAATTAAAAAGGGGTCTTATGCAACGTCCTGAACAAATACCATTTAAAGTATGAGACCAATTTCCTATGATGGAGAAGTCTCGCTATTTTGGGTAGGCCTGAAAAGGTCAGCCTCGGTGACGCGGTGATGTTTCCTGTTTTTATCAAGGATATCTTTGACTACTTGTTATCTAGTTTGGGAGAAACTTGTGTGAAGCTTCAGAGCTGCGTAAACTTAGCTGCACTAACCTGTAATCATCTCTTTTCTTCTCAATATCAAGCATTTCATTAATAAATATATAAAAAAAATGTCTCCTGTAACTCCTTTATCCACTGTAACCAGACTTCCATAACAGTGATGCTGAGTCATTTGCCCAGATTAAGTCACCCTTGTGTATTTATTTACCAAAAATGTTGATATTTTTCAATTCAATTTCCATTTAATTCAATTTTATTTACACAGCACCCAATCACAACATCAAAATCGCCTCAAGGGGCTTTATATTGTAAGGTAGACCCTACAATAATACATACAGAGAAAAAACAATCATATGACCCCCTATGAGCAAGCACTTTGGCGACAGTGGGAAGGAAAAACTCCCCTTTAACAGGAAGAAACCTCCGGCAGAACCAGGCTCAGGGAGGGGCGGGGCCATCTGTACAAAAATGTATTACAGGATTAAAATGGGAGACCTGATGTGTGTAAAATCCCATCATTACTCCAAATCCTGTACTGGATAGCCAAGATGTTATATATATATGGAATCTTCTGAAATTGTATATTGATGTGATCAGCAAAACGTGCTGGTTCGGGATAGACAAAGAAATGCTGATGCCATTCATTTAGCTTTCAAGTTATTTTAGATAGAAACACTTCTGCATAATGTTTGCCTCCGCTAGCTTGAGTCGAGATGAAAGGGTAATTTTAGATGACATAAAGACAAACGGGATAGAGGAAAGCTGCATCTGGTGTGCTCTGCATTATCATCGCGCATGGTTAGGCCACACGATGAGTTAATAGAAACGCTGTGTGTAGGAATTTCTTCACCCAGCTTTCTTTGAGTGGCGTGAAGTAGTTTGGCATAAAATACAAATACCCATCATAAACCATTCTAAGGCATATTTCTCAAGCGCAGCTATAATGGTTTTGCTATGAAGATTGAGATCTCGCTGTTGTCTGCTAGCTGAGGTATAATTGGCACAGATACCTGTAGAGTCTCCCCCAATTAACTTTCCTGTTTCCTCCGTTATTCCTGCAAAACAGCTGGAGGCCATTTCCCTCTGAGATGTTGAATGAGCAAGTGATATAATTACATTTCTGCCCATGTTGACTCCGAGTCGTGGCACAGTGGAAACTAGCAGGATGAAAAAGCTGTTATGGTTTGAGTCTGACATCGCTAAACTCGGGCTGATTTTTAAAAACCGTTTCTGTTTCACACTCGCAGTAACGTTTTTCAAGACAGCGGGAATAAGAGAACCATTGCAGCTCAAGTTTAGCTTATATTACCGTATTCGTCACGCTGATTCGTAGTTGCACTTCAGGCATTCGTACACATCTGCCTGATATGTGGGCAAGACCTTAAACCATTAAAACACTTTAAGAAAGGAGCAGTGATGAGGGGCGGGTGGATAGAAATGTCTGCACTCTGATAATTAAGCTGTCTAATTTCAAGGCCCGGTAAGGTCTTTATTCATTATGTGCTGCCATCAGCAATCATTGGAGCCTTTTATTGAGAGTGTATGGGTGGTAGGAATATTTTTATCCAGGTTTCTTCACAGATAACTGCACTTATCCAGCGCTTCAGAGGCCAGTCTGTGCACCTTCATATATTAACAGTTACTTTCTTATATTCACAATCTATGTATGAAAGCAAGTGTAGGTTTTCTGGTGCGTCTGTGCTTGTGGGCCTCTGTTCTCCCTGGAGGCTGGCGACAGCAGCTGCTGCATGAATGAACGTGTGTGTGTGTGTTAAAGCCTCTGGGAAAGACAGAGCTTGCATGTCCAGCCGACACACCAGCTGATGAGCACCTAACATTACACTGCACACACAATCTTACAGGTCAATCAGCTGCCTGAGGATCACTTTGAAGGTTAACGCAACAAAATACCACCTCATTATCTTTACTTCCTCCTATTTCTGTCCCTCTAGACATAAACGTTAACATGCCCATGAGCTGCTGTTTGTCTCTGCGCTTTATGAAAATGTCAGCTGTCAGTGGTGCAGCCCAAGAAAGCAGATATTAAAACAGAAGATCCAGACGTGAACGCGACCAACAGACGCAGAAGGATTGACTTTCTTCTAAATCTTATCAAATCTCCCGGACAGTGGTAGGGATTTAGAAGGTCTCTAAAAATGTAATGATTAGTCGTAGCTTTAGCCGGGTCCTCCGGGAAGCAGGATGCTAAATTAGGTGACGAGTGGGGGCTGATGTGGGAGACAATTTAGCAGCCATTTAAGAAACTTTTGGTGACAGGAACCAAGCTGTGATATGTCGTAATGCCTGAATCTTTTTCATGCCCACTTATATGAATCAACTCTTCAAGTATTTTAATATTCTGCCCCATGGGTTTGAGACACTAAAACTTCTGACATCTTTTTCATTATTCATGATTGTTATTGAATATTCTGCAGGTTCAGGCCTTCGGGCTGCCCCAATCTTCCCCTAGTTACTGTATTGGCTAGTTATGCTGCAGGACTTAAAGCACTGATGTTTGCAGACAACGTTCGGGCGCTGCTTTCTGCTAATGCAGCAATCTGCCCCATGCTGATTATCCCGTTATCCAGCAGTAGAGCTCACACATAAACCACCACACACAAACAAACACACACAGCACTCAATACAGGGAACGCCTTGGGATTTTTTTTTAATGACAAAAAAAGCAGAAGTAATGACTGGATTTTTAAATGACTGCAATGCTGCACTAAGGAATGCCCATAGGTACACTGGAATGTTCTTACTTGAACAAACTCTGAAGAGCACAAGAAAACTGCAAGTCCTTATCGCTCTAACATGTTTAGGGAAAAAAGCACAGTCTTTTCGTTTAGATGGTGATGACTACAGACAAATACATACTCACCTATGTCGATGTAATGAAAGACTGGTATAGAGTGCTATTTAAAATTTTTGTCAACAGATCTGGATTTGGTCCATCACTGAAAAAGCTGTTACAATCATGAACACATGACAGCATAGTGGAGTCCTCTTACCTTCAGTCTGAGGACAGTCTGAACTAAGAATATTTCAGTTCAACATTAAAAATCATGTCGCCTATGAGTCTGTGGCATTACACATAGATGTTGACAGCAGGCAGATTTAGTGGCATTAAATTGTAATTATGACATAGTAATTATCACTGGGCAGAGAAGCAGCCATTGTCTTTTATTACCTTGATTAGAAAATCAAGGTATAATGCAGAAAAGCTGCTCTCGAGCCTCTTGCATGGTTATAAATCAGCATCCAGCACTGCAGATTCTCACACTGACACTGACCTAGAGTTAATCATATATCCTCTATCTTTTAAACAAATATTTGCATACAGACGAGCTGTGTCGACCACAGATCTCCATCCCTGTGAGCAGAATGCGTCAAATCTTCCTGTGGTGCAGAGAACCATCAATATCATTCATTCAGACATATCGACTGCTGTCAAACCACCAGTGAGCCCGTACACATCAGGCTCACCGCAAAGGAGCAGATGGTGACAGATGTCTTAATGTGAATGACACACAGGACCAGATTTGAACTTCTGAAAGTCCAAAGATGCGGGGGAGCTTTATTCTGCTTGGTTTTTAAGCACGACGGAAGTCAGTGTAGCGTGCACGCTCGCAGCTGCTCTGAGCTCAGGCGACTGTGAGTCTTTGCCATTTTGCACAAGTCATACACATGGCTGACTCTTCCTCTTTGTGTCTGTGTCCTCGTGCCTGTCTTCCTCGCACAAAAAACACACACAGGCATGCATTCGCAGGTGGAGCAGCGATAGTCCTGCAGCAAGGCACTGCTCTATTTTAAGTCTGTTTCATGCTAACGCATGTTCCCCTGGTGCACCTCTTACCTTCACCCGTCTTTCCCTTGGCTTTAGCAACTTGTCTCCTCTTTCACATCATTCAAGCAAATGTATTTTTTTGACTTGTCGGATATTTCTAACAACTGTAGGCTATTTTTTCCCTCCGTACTGGGTGTCTATACAGCCATCCTCTGCAGGTTGCTGTGGTTACTGGTCACTGAAGGTCGGTAGGCATTATGAGCCCTCATTAAAAGATAAAGTATGGAGTCTCATTTTATAGCAAACAAGTTAGGATGCACGTGCATATTTAAAATGCAACAAAATCCCATTACTTTGGCTATTGTCCTACGTAGCTGCCTTTCACTTCAGGGCCAGCTCCCATCTATCTCTATCCCTTTACTTGCTGTCTGTGGCCCCCTCTTGTGCTTGGATACAAGAGTGTGCTAAGCAACTGGCTCTTCCACACAGGGAGCATTCACATCCACGGCTGTGGCATAAATACCAGGGAGCTCAATGATGTGCAGGCTTTCCTCGCTCATTAGAAAGAGCTGACACTGCAGCCCTAAAGCCAGAGTCCTCCTCCGCAGTGCCCATACTGGATCGACACCATGAAAATAACAGAACAGCTGTACTGCTCTCTAGATCCACCGGTCCCTGGACACAGCTTTCTATAACTGCAGCAAAGCACTAATGATGCTCAATGGGAAGTCCTTGCAGTTTTTAGCAAATGCCACCTCCTCGGGAGAGCAGCTCCCTATAGTTGAGGCAACTCGTTCTTTTGTATGTGAGCTCTTTAAATAGCTACGCATCTAAAAGCTTTGCAACTGTGACAGTTGTTGCCCCCTAATATGGCGCATGCTTCTTTCCTCACTTGGGAGTCAACAATGAAACAGAAGGAGGTTATTTATACAGCAATATACTATTCAGTTGCTTTGCAACAGAGATATTTTGGTAGGTTCGATAAAAGCTAATTAACACTAGGGGAAATATGCTAACATGCGAGACTGATTCTTAAATGAGTGAGTGTCTATCGTAGCTGTTGTCATTCAGTTCCATTTCAGTCCAGCAGTGAAAATGAGTGTGAAATCACCTTTATCTTATGATTAGTGACCTGAGGTGTGCATGCTATCTAGAGCACAGCTCCATCATCCCAGGGTATTGTTTATCACGGCAGCTGCGCACAAGCACACAAATACGCGTGCACACGCACACACATGCAAAGTGAATGTAGTGTCACTGTCCCTTTAATTTTCAGAAACGCATATTCAAAAAAATCAAAACCACTATTGTCGACAGCACCTATTCACCATTAACTTTATACCGACTCAATCATACAGTCATGCCCACATATAATGTTCCTTTGTGGATTTGCTCCTCATTAACTGATGCTGTCTTTCTCTTGTTTCACCACCTCCCCTTCCTGCCCTCTCTCCTTCTGTCTCTGCAGGATCCTGCTGACAGTGGTGGTGATTTTCCGTATCTTAATAGTTGGCATAGTGGGGGAGAAGGTGTATGAGGACGAGCAAATCATGTTCATTTGTAACACCATGCAGCCCGGCTGCAACCAGGCTTGTTATGACAAGGCATTCCCGATCTCGCACATCCGCTACTGGGTTTTTCAGATAATCCTGGTGTGCACGCCAAGCCTGTGCTTCATCACCTATTCTGTCCATCAGTCGGCCAAAGCACGTGATCGAAGCTACTCTCTGCTGCATCCTTACATGGATCACCATGGTCATGGCCACCACGGTCGCCACCATGACCACCACTCTCGTAAGCTTCATGCCCGAAACATCAACGGCATCCTGGTGCACCCAGACAGTAGTAAGGAGGATCATGACTGCTTGGAGGTCAAGGAGATCCCTAACGGACCCCGGGGACTCCCTCCAGCTCACAAGAGCTCTAAAGTGCGACGGCAAGAAGGCATCTCCCGTTTCTACGTCATCCAGGTTGTGTTCCGCAATGCGCTAGAGATCGGCTTCTTGGCGGGCCAGTATTTCCTGTACGGCTTCAACGTGCCGGGGATGTTTGAGTGCGATCGCTACCCATGTGTGAAGGAGGTGGAGTGTTACGTGTCCCGTCCCACAGAAAAGACTGTGTTTTTGGTCTTTATGTTTGCAGTTAGTGGCATATGTGTGCTACTTAACCTGGCAGAGCTCAACCACCTTGGCTGGAGGAAGATAAAAACGGCCATCAGAGGGGTGCAGGCCCGGAGAAAGTCCATCTGTGAAGTGCGCAAGAAGGATGTTTCACACATGTCCCAAGCCCCAAACCTGGGCAGGACCCAGTCTAGTGAGTCAGCCTACGTCTGACAGAGGCTTCTCTGCCTGGGGGCTCAAAGACCTTTTAAATATTGGAGAAGAGCTTTTCCCTGGCCGCAGACCACCCATCAGTAGGCACAAAACTGACAACTGCATTATTATTCAGGAGCACAGATGGACTCTGTGTAGTGACGATGAACCATTACTTCACCAAGTAGAGTTTTTGACACTTTGAAACTAAAAAGGTAACTGTGTTGCTGTAACGTTGAGAGCTCTGCTCTGCCTAGGTGACACTAGGTGCCTTCACAGAACCCAACTGACAAAACTGAGCAATTACAAATAATATTAATAGACTGTAGGTTTAAAGGTTGTGTGAGGTTGAATTATCTGAAGTTCTTCATTATTTGCCTTTGCTGTAGCTTAGAAATCCTCTCATTTTCCAATTATGTGTGCATATGCAAGAGCTTAAGCGCGTGCATGCATATGCATGTGTGGGAAAAAAAAGCCAATCTCTGACTCAAGTCAGGAAAATTGAATCCTAAACTAATCTGAGCTACTGAGAGAAAAATAATGTCCATGCTGTCAAAACCACACAGTGGACAAACAAGCACCTTTTGAACAACACAAAATGATTAGCACTAAAATGTTTAGTAAACTGGAACACATCGTTTATTGTATCAGACTCTTTTCCTAAAATTTCTCACAAATCTCCATATTCTTCACCGCATTAGGTGCCAAACAGACTGCAGACTCACATCACCTGAGAGCTTCTGTTCAAAATGGGACACAGGGTGCACTGGAGATGAGGTAGATTACTTTCCAACACTGTGTCAATGCACCACAATGCTCCCAGTGCCTGCAAGGCACTGTTTACGTTCACAAAAAAACAGAAAAAAAAAATCAAGAAAAGTGTGCCAGTGTTTGCACTTTGGCTTGTAAAATGTTATTGCTGTTGAAAGCTTATGAATGGAATTACACACTTTAAACAGGAAAAGTATTGTAGTCACAAATATTTTAACATGTAACCTCAAGCTTTTTTTCACAAGCTGATTTGGTGCCATATTTCAAAGTTACTGTACATAGATGAAATGTTATAATTACACTTAGTGTTTTCACTATGCGGTAGAGATAGGCTGTTCTTGGGTGGGGGAATAGGGGCTTGGTTGGTTATGAAAATTAATCATAGATTGCCAGCTTTAATGAGATGTATTAATAATGTGCTCTTTGTAATGCCTTTACCCTCTGATGGAGACTGTATGTTCCAAGAAGTGACTTCCCTCTATGGACTCTGAAAAAGGCATGTAACTGAAGCATTATTAGAATGGATAGATTATGAGATGTAACTTCAAAAAAGAGACTGTTTAATTTATTTGCATCCTGCTCCTGTGAAACGTAATACTCAGCATGCATGAAGATGAAAACTATAAAGAGATATGAGCATAGAATCTCGTTATGGGAATAATGAAAGCAAATACCTGAAAGGCGCCACAACTGCAGCAATAACAATAATAATAATAATATCTAGTATGTGACAAAAAATATGTGAATAAATCATTATGCAGTGATTTTGGCTGTGCTTTGTTTAACAAAGATGTGATAATTACTATGCACTGTTGCCTTTCTACTTTTGTTGTGAGGTGTTAGCTGATAGATAACAGTCACGCAGGTACACCATGCCAAAAGAAATTTCACTACAACACTACATCAGCATATGTTTACTGCTATTACTACTGCTAATGAGGTGCAGTGTAGGTTCAAGCTTAAAGAATGGTGAGTTTCAAAAGTCTTCATTTAAAATATATGGACAAAAGTACAGGGCCGCTGTTCTGACAAAACACCCTACCTATCAAGCTGTCCTAGTTGTCGTTACTGCGCATGCGCACAACTCAAAACGCCCATGTTTACGGTGTTAATAGTACACGCCTATTATTTGATCCTACCTCGATCTTGTGCGTGTGAAAAATGGTTAGTATTATATGTTTTACTTCTTTATTACAGTTGATACTTGTTTTCCTTAAGCTGTTGTCAATTTGTTAACTTTTCAAGCCAAGTTGCGTTTTGTTTTTTTTGCAAAAATACTCCAAATTGGAGTCTCAATTGAAGTCATATTTCAAGTCTTGATTTAGTACTTCTAAATTTCTGTAAACTGGCATACAGCGTAAACCTTGTCAATTAATTTTAGTCCTCCTGCAGTTAGTGGACACCACGCTCCGTTGTTAGCACGTTTTGATAAGTGTGATTTGGCTATCAGAATGTCCAACCTATAGATATGTACGATGGAGGCATAAACCACGTAAGGTAGTATATTCTAATAAGGTAGCACGGATTGATAGACATGACTATAAATTTACGCTACGGTAGGATGTTTTGACACAGTAGGACGTTTTGTCAGAACACCGGCTACACGTTACACCTACAGGAGCTGCTCGGTCATGGAAACCAGTGCGAAGCTCCCGGTGCACAATTTTTGTGCTTATGTTAATGCCACAGGAGGTTTCTCTGCAGTTACTGAGTCAGCAGAGCATTGGCGACTTTTATGGACTATACACTTCAGCAGTCTCCGACCCCAGACTATATGTGGTCTCCCACTTTGTGGGTAAGTTACTATGGTTACTATACACTTTGCAATAATACCACTTACAGCTTATCATGAAATATCTAGAAGGGTTGAAATTTGATTTCTTTTGACTAAATTTTTAAATGTCACTGTTCTTGCTAGCTGTTGTCATAAATACTAGTTGGTTAAATGTGTTATTCCTATTTTATAAATGTTCAGCGACATTTAGAATGTGATTTGACTAATGGAAATTTAATTAAGGGTTTTATAAGAGGATTTTCTGTCTTTCTTTTTCCTGTTTGAATAAGTAGAAAATCAACCGCCAGAAACATTGCCAGTATCATTGGCGGCATCCTATTACAGTATTACAAGCTCTTCAGAATGACCCAAGTGTTGGTAAAGGCTAACTGCATGGCTAGGTGCTTGATTTTTATACACCCATAGCAAAGGACTGAAAACACCAGAATTTAAAGGTTAGGAGGTGTGGGCCTATACTTCTGTCCATAAAGTGTACTCTAAGTGAAACTAAACAAAAACTGCATTAGCAGTGTAGCTAAAGCAAAACAGAAACGTACATGCGTGTAGAATAAGAAGCTGTCTGTGGTGGTTGAAGGTGACTTTCCAGAGGGAGCTGCTTCTATATTCGTTGCTGTTCCTGCTGCTGGCTGGATGTCTGAAATAAAAATCTTAAATAACATAATATGACTGGTTTTGCTACAAAATGTCTAAAACAGAAAGCTATTATTATTTGTTATGTATCTGAAATTAGATAAAAATGCAAAACTAAAACCCCATTCAAATGTCTTTTATCAAATACATTGTAAGAAGCTGCCAAAAAATAATCTTGTTAGCATCAATTCCTGTGATACAGCCTTCAGTGTTCCTTTGAAAGTAAACCCTCCTTTTAGGTCCTTTTTAAATATGTATATATATATATATATATATATCATTGGCATTATTTATATGTTGAAACCATAGATATGAAAAGATTTTATTGACATATAACCCTATAACCTCATACTGAGGCTATATCTGCTAGCATAATGAGCGTTACATAGACGCTAACATTAGCATGACTGTCACAGCAGCTGCACATTTAGCGACTTCTTCATCAATAAATCAACTAAACTTTCACACATAAATTTACCTAAAATAGTGGTGCGTTAAAAAAAAAACATAGCACAGAGATCATAGGATATTATGTCAATAATAAGTCTAAGAAGGCTAATAATAAAGTAAAGGTTTAGAAGAAGTAATTTGGTAAGCTAGTAAGTTCCATTTCTAGCTGCACACATGACATTGCGATACAACATTAAATGTACTGTAGCTTCATGCTGTGTGGATTACATAGGTGCTGTATATCCATAATGTTGTGCTTTCAGCTGCATAGACTCAAAACCTGCTTTAACATTTATTATTCAGCAAGGAGAAATGATACATGTTTGAGAGATACATCAGTGCACTCTCTGGGTTTCTGTTGATAAATAATAGATATTTAATCTGTTCACTTGCACAATATAAGACTCCTGAGTGAAGCAAATTTACCACATTACAAAGTGAGAACTTCCCATTGTGGTTTTTCTCTTTTACTCTCACTGATTCCACATTTTGATGCTAAAAAAATATCATTTTAAGATTTTTCTCATAGTCCTGCTTTTGTGTTCTAGGATTGTTTTGACTCATCGGTAAGGTACTAGATAGGATGTGATAATTTCAATAATGACCATGGTTACTGAGGGAGAGAAAAGAGAGGTGGTGGTGCTGGGAGGGAGAGGGGCAGTAAGCCTTTTAGTGTTATTAAAGCTTCAGCAGTGCAGACGGCATGTGGCTACATCCTGGAAAAATACCACAAGAGAGACAAGGGGGAAGGAGAGGAGTGGTAATAAAGCTGACTGTCTGATAGGATGTAAAGTAATGAAACTTGTGGTTATTCATTCACTTAAAGGTCAAAGTGTGTTTTTATTGACATATGGATAGCTGTGATTGACTCTCCGTTGTGACCAATATACCTCTGCATCAACAAGCACCCAACATTCACAGGCACACGCATATGCACAGACCATAATAAATATCTAAACAAAGGCCTTGCTGAGGATGTAACCAGACTGGTTGCTGTGGTGACATGAGGGCAGTAACGATGTTAAACACCACAGAGACTGCAGCAGTGAAGGGCAGAAACAGCACTGCACCGCATCTCCTGCAGTCGCCCCACAGTAGCACGTCAATACTTAAGACTCATGATGAAAAGTTAGGAACACATTGCGCTGTGTTTCATTCTGCAGCATTGCAGCAGCAGCACACAAGCATAAGATAAATAACAGGTCAGGCACCTGAGATATTCCTAATTAAAGTGATATGTAAAGAACTTAAACTTACCATGTGAACCTCTAAGAATCTGTGTTTAATTGATACTGTCCACTTAATAAAAGCTAAGAATATTACAATATTTGGTATTTCATGTTCTCTTATCACTGCTGTAAAATAAAGCTGTCACTCAATGCACACATACTGTACCAGCACATTTATACTATAGCACTGCAGTCCATTTAGTAGAGCACAGCCACATACACTCAAGGAGTTCATCAACTGTCTCCCGTGCATTAAAGCATGCATTAGCAGCACTGGTTGCACTTTAAGTTAACTTGGAAAGTTATTTCAAATTTAGTTTATAGTTAACTGTTAACAAAACAATGAACTGAGAATTACTAGTTTGATTGATAATTTGCTCATAAACTACTGAATATTATAAATGCACATTTTCCTTAAATATAAAACTCATTATAAAATGTAAATACAATGAAATATTGTAGTCCATTTGCACTTGGATGATTAATATGAAGGTGAAATTGCTAATATTGTAACCAGTGTATGTCAACAGCATCAATTACAAGGCTGAATCTGAAGAAAATTAACAGTCAGTCAGACAATGTACAACAATATATCCCAGACAACAAATCCATAAAATTACAACATGAAAATCCACAGTACCAAAAATCCACAACAACTGAAAAATATAAAAACATACAGCATTAAAGATAACAAATATGAGTGTATATTCACCCACTGTTTACTTTTGCTTGGACTAGCTGTTTGATTATATTTAATTTGGGTGAAAATACAACATTAACAGTGCACCTTAAAAGCATTGATGCTTAAAGCTGTCTGGTCTGTAAAAATAGGAAGCGAGGGGAGGGACGGGGGAGGCGTCTTTATAAGAAGCATCGATATGTGACGAGCCGGGAGTGAAATTTGTCTTGTTACTGCCATTCTGATGTGTCATCACGCTGATGCCACAGGACACCTTGTGAGAAGCTCAGATGCCAGCAGCAATGTCATAACACAGTGTGAAAAACAATACGAGAGCCAATTAGAGTGTAATTATTGTTGTTTCTTATCAGCTGGGACAAATTAAATATTAAAATATAATAACCAGTTCAATTAAACTCTATAAGGAAATTAGTTTTTAATACACAGGCTAAAAACAGAGTAACAGTGGTTAAACCTTAATAATCTTTAGTAAACATTATTAATGGAATAACAATTTCATCTTTTTCTTTTTCTTCTATCAGATGTTTCTTATTGGGGTCACCACAGCAGCTCATTTGCTTCTGTCACACCATCCCCACCATATTAATATATATATATGTTTTTAATATATTCACTGTCCATTGGATGTACAGCTATTCAACCATGCCTCTTTAACTTCCAACTTTCCAATTAAAATGACAATTTATTAAAGTTTAATTAGCTATGAGCACAAGGTTTATTATTTGTTTAGAATTTTTATGTAGTGAATTTACACAGTGCTCTATAAAACACTGTGTTTGCTGGTAGAAGCTGAAGAGAGTAAAGGTGTTACACACTGACTTTATTAAACCTATTTGTTTATTTAACTTAGCTTAAGTTAAATAAACAAAACAACCCCCAACAGGGTGTACCCCGCCTCTCACCCTATGTAGCTGGAATAGCCTCCACCCCCCCTGGATAAGGAAAAGCAGAAGAGAGTGGATGAATAGAAAACATCAGTAGAATATAATAAATATTAATACAGTTGAATGAAAAATGAACAAACCAACACTGCCTGGCAATAAAAAAAATTGAGTGCAACCAGTTTGCGGCGGTGATCGAGGTGCATTCCACACATTAACGCACTCTTCAGCATCTTCACCCTGATCCACTGGGAGAAGCTGAGCTTCTTGACTTCAGTCACTCACTCTGCAGACTGCTGCCCTGCAGTATTATGACTCAGATGTGTTTCTTATGCTTTCTAGACACGCCACCACTCATCAGTTTCACTTGTACTCATATCTGTTTCGGATTAGGCTAGCTTTTTGTGTTGTCCAGCTTGAAAGTGAGGTGTTCATCGCATTTACTTCATCATTCTTTTGATTATCTTTTGATTAATGGTGACATTAGACCTTTTGGCACATGGTTTTTTAGTGGTTACACTATCTGCACCATCTGTGTCACTTCTTTATTTGTCTTTGTTTATTTCAGCAAAACCAGATCTGACTTATGTGGGTATCTTACCTCCTCTTGACTGTAGATTTTACTGTAAACACATCATCAGATTATTGTTGTGTTTTGTGACCACACAGATCTCTGTGTGAGTCTCTCAGTGCGACCCCTGAGAATCCAAACAGGTGTAGCAATGTTTCTGATCATGTCAGTCTTTAATTGACCTTACCACCACTGTAAATGGATCTAATTGAGAAAATAGACTTCTTTTTTCCTCCTCTGTGTATTCATACCGATCATTTCACAGAAATCCATCAGCGTCTTCCCATCAAATGCCCTTCTGCTCTGTGACCCACTCTCCACAGCTGATCCGTTGTTATAGTGGTGATAAGGCAGCAGTGAGATGGGAAATCATTTCATTATGCCTCTCCTGTGTTCCTTTGATATTTCCCTCACTGCCCACTCACTAATTCATAAAGATGAAATTAGAGTTGGCTTATTCTTCTCTGGAGCCTGCTCCTTGTCTAGTCTCCTGTCTTGGATCATCAATTTGTGTCAGTCTCTATTCTGCTCTCTGCAAGTGACTCGGTCGCCTTTTGAGATATCCCTGCTTGGCACAGTGTCTCTCCTCATCCTCTCTCTCCGTCTCCATCTGGTCCTTCTCCACCTGACTCATTCTTATTTTGTTTCCCCCCACATCTTTATTCTGCCCTTCCGCTTTATCTTTGCCCTTCTCTGTCTTTACTCCTGAAAACCTGCTCTGGCTTTTCCACCTGGAGCTCACAAAGAATCCATATTAATTCCATTTGTTACTTTTTCACTACGTGTTCCTTTTCCTGTTTGTTTATATCTGTCAAAGCAGCTGAGCTTCAAATCCAGTCCGTGCCCATCATCTCCCCTCTCCTAAACTGTCTTAGACTCTGTCTTCTTCCCTGTTCTTTAGCCACAGAGGATTTTCTGATCCCATTTTAGAAATACTGCTGACAAAAACTGGGAACAGTTTGCTGTTTTTCTTTTCTGCTTTTAAGTCATATGTCACTGCCCAAAATATATAACACACAACATATGTATATATATATATATATATATATATATACTGCCTGACTAATATATTTAAAGCTGCAAAGGTTTTCATTTCCAGCCTTCTCAGCCCTCAGTCACCACTGTTCTGATATCTTAGTGGATTAACACATCTTTGAGAAAGACAGATTTGGGGTATGTCTCAAAAGTACCCTCAATAACACAACTCTGCAATCTGGTGAAACTCTGCAGCTTTTCTGGTGATTTTGATAAGTGGAAGCATTTTTTTCTTTTACACAGACCATGCTGCATTCATGACAAGGGAGAGTTGTGCTTTCTTCCTTTTCCAGATTTTTGCTTTAATGGCCTCTTTAGGGTGTTGTAAAAAGGAAATAAAGCCTGAATACTGCAGTGATACTATCACCAAATTTATCAGCCCAAACCCCAAATGCATTTGTTAAAAGTGAATTTCTCTATCAGGTAAAGCACTTTTGAACATCCTGTGATGGTGCTCTCCCTCAGCCAGGGATGGCCTGCCCTGTTTGTCCCTCTGTGTTGTCTTACAGGTTCAGGTAGGCGGGGTTAATTCAGCTGGGACCAACAGCCAGTCTTCCTGGAGCATTTAAGATCAGACTGTCTCAGCTTTGTCTCTATATATCTTCACTCAGCACCATGTTATGTTTACTTGGCTTTGGCCTGGTTATTTTAGGGTTCGCCTGCACAACCCCACTCACACCTAACATTTGATCACTCATCCAGCTGCTACACACTAAACTGTTTTTTCTCTTTTTTTTGCTGAATAAAACGGTACATTTTTGATCAATTTGTGTCTCTCCCATTATTTGTCATGGCTCTTGAGTCAGACCATGACGAATATTGCATGAGGAATGTTTCATGACACACACGCAGTACATCTGTTCCCCACAAATGTGCAAAATGCCATTTAAGCTCATTGAATCTTTCACTGGGACCCAAATTAGCCGCTGCAGCAATAAATTCAGGAAACATGGACAGCACGGGTGTTACGTGTTCTCCTTTTAGCAACACTGGCCTGGTACCTACAAAAAATGATACATTTTTTTTTGTAGGTACCATGAATTATGGCTATTCACCTGCCATTTGATGCCACTCTTATTTTTCTAATCATGCATGGCTTCAAGATTGGCTTCAAGCAACCCACAGCAGAAACCTGGAAATATAAATTTAGTGACAAAATGCTTTTAGCTAGTTAAAGTTTAATAGTTGTTGAAATTATGCCAGGCAATATGATAGGCAATCCCAGTCTGATCACATTATCAGTATGGCATTCTGTTTCAAGTGGTCCTTTCTCATGAGAAGTTTGAGATTTTTTCAATACAAAAGATTAAGTATCCAAAAACACGACACAGTGTCAGACAGGTAGAGCAAAACAGAACAAAAGACACTCTTTAATCTGGCACAGTAATAGTTCAACAATTTCAAAAACATATATTCCAAAGACTGAGATGTCACAAGAAACAAATGCAAGAAACGAAAGGAAAAAACTGTCAAAAACTGAAGGGGCTAAAAACAAGAATCAGACTGAGATGAAACAAATGCATAACAAACTAATTAACTGATTAAAAGAATATTAACCAGGGCATGTAAAGCAATCATAACATAGGGAAAAAATGCAGGCAGGAAATAAAAAGCAAAAGATTCACAAGGAAAGTAATCTGAGTTTAACTGAGACGTGAGAAGCACAAACAGATGGCATGAAGGACCCACAGGAGACACAGGGGCAAGTTAACCACTAAGAACCACAACAAGTGATAAAGTGAAATTAAAGCTACTACAAAAATAAAGCCATGACACTATCTTTTGGATGCCTTTGTTCTTTGTGGAATAGATTTCACAAATTTAACAAGGTGCTGGAAAAATTTCTCAGATTTTGATTCGTATTGACATGATAGTATCGCACAGTTGCTGCAGGTTTGTTGGCTGCACATCAGTGATGCGAGTCTTCTGTTTCACCACATCCCAAAGTTGCTCTATTGGATCACAGTTTGGTGATTGTGGAGACCATTTGGATACAGTTAACGAAGCAGCGTGTTCAAGAAACCAGTTTGAATTAACACGAGCTTGGTGACATTGCAAGTTATCCTTCAGGAAGCAGACATCAAAAGATGAATACTGGGTGGTCTGTGAGGCTGTGGCATTTAGGAGGTACTAAAAGGGCCCAAAGTGTGCCAAGAAAATATCTCCCACACCACAACACTGCCACCAGCAGCCTGGACGGGATGAATTCATGCTTTCATGTTGTTTACATCAAATTGTGACCCTACCCTCTGAATGTCAGAGAAGAAATCATGGCTCATAAGACCATGCAACGTTTTCCAGTCTTTTGTTGTCGAATTTTGGTGAGTTCTTGCAAATTTTAGCTTCAATTTCCTGTTCTTAGTTCTTAGCCTTTTGCTTCTACAATCACAGTGTTCTGCATTCAGAGACTCTCTTCTGCAAACCTTTGTTCTAACAAGGCCTTATTTGACTCATTGTTGCCTTCCTATCAACTTGAAGCAGCCTGGCTTTTCTCCTCTGACCTCTGACGTTAACAAGGCGTTTTTTCTCAGAGAACTGCTGCTCGCTAGATATTTTCTTATTTTGGACCAATCTGGCGTAAATAACATGCCACCTTCAAAGTCACTTAAATCACCTCGGATGCTCAGCTTGAACATCAGCAAGTCGTCTCTATGCCCACAAGCTGCCATGTGACTGGCTGATTAGATAGTTGAGCAGATAATTCAACTGCTCAACTGCTAATGAGAAGTCGAATTAATAAAATGACCAGTGAGTGTAGAGCTTCTGATGTCTCTGTTCTTGGAGATTTTTTGCATACTGTGTGTGCATGTGTGATGACATGATTTAGAAGTGCACAACAAAAAATGAACACGCAGCGGCTTACCTCAAACATTTGCGTCATGATGTCAGCTGCAACTGCCAGACAGGATGAGTGTACATCACAAAGACATCACTTCCACACACAGGGTGGCTCGCCCTCGGCTCACAATTTCTCCCTCCACACACATCCCCCACCTGTGCACCTCTGTCCCCTGGATCAATAAGCAGAGGTCAATTATATCTGACATCATTTTGCAATCAACCAGCAGAATGCAGATGGAATCCAATTATGTGTAACAAAGCTGCAAATTCCCCCCCGTATGTGCGACTGCTTTAACACTTACAACAACCTTTAGACACGTAATTAGACTACAAGAAGAATCTGTGCATCAAAATCTGATGTGAAATGTAACAGAGCAATTACAGCGGGGACTGACTAACACGCACCATCTCCATCTTGACCGCGTCTATTGCAGGGCAGACCTTCATTTTCTGCACAACTGCTTCCTGCCTCATAGCATTATTACAGGGACGATGTGGAGAACAGGAGATTTATATGGACATTTAGGGGTCGCAGTTTAGAGCCGAGTGTCAGCAGAGTAAATGTTATGTTTAATGCTTTAGATCATACAACGCCCCCAAGAGGACTGTAGTGCATACTACAGCTGCAGTTTAAATCTCTTAACTGTTAGCAAGTAGTAAAGCCAGTGCTTCTCTGTACAATAGAGTTGTCACTGTACAGATAACATTCATCTTATTTGTGAAATGACACTGGGTTGCCACAAATTTAAATGTAGTATGTAATTCTATGGTGTTGGTCACTTTGGGTAAACTCACTAATAGAATTTAAATAGACTGCATGCTTCCTGTTGTGTCTCACTGTGTACTTTACCCTCGAAGGTCAGGCACTGAGACCACCTGTGGTCTGAACATGTAGATTTCTTTATTAGTCCACAGATATTAACATCATGACACCTCCTGCAGTGCAAACCTGCTGATGATGTGTAGTTATATGGCCGTAAAGAGAGTATCACTACATGTTGAAGGGGTATTTTCTCAGTTTGTTAATACGACATTGCACAAAGAAAACTTCAGATGGTGTGAAAGGTCCTTTTTTTACGGAGGCTTTCCCATTCTCTGCCCTTCAATCATTAACACAGCATAACAAATTGTGCATGAATTAAAAAAGAGATGAAATAATCATAGTTTTGTTTTCCCTTTCAACCCAGTAAGTAGTTCACCTGATCAACAACATCTGAGGCTCTGCAGTACACAGCCATGTTAGCATTCAATCTCAAGCTGGCTTTCAGCCACAGGAGCCATTATAGAAATATGCAAACAAAGTGAAGGTCCAGTACAATGAGTGCAGCTAATACATTACCAAAGGTTGAAAATAAAAGCATTACATCCTTGGACTGCTTCCAAATATTAAATTCCATTTAGCTTTTCAAGTTATTTATGCCCCGATGTCGTAAAAAACATCTCTACAGCACAAAACACTGGCTTCAAAAAACAGCAAGAGATAAGATCCTGATTTTATAGATGCACTCTATTTATTCAGTCATTATTTTTAAATAAACAAAGAAAGAAAAAGAGGCTATGCAGACCACACAGTAGTGCTCACAATGGTGAAAGCAGGCATTTTAGTTTAGCAGATTATTTTGGATTTTGCACGTCAGCATTAAGTGTGGCTGAGTATGATGGGAATGCTGCGGGAAACAAAAGCTTAAAGATGTGATCTGCTCGATGAAAGGTTATTACAATATATCTTGAAGGGGGTCATAAATGTGCAAAGTAACTAATTTCAGGACAATCCACCCAACAGTTTGCACAGTTTGCATGAACCAACCAACAAACCTGGATTGTCAGAACTTGCAGCTGTACCTATTTTTCTGACCAAAGACAGCCAGGTGTACCTATGAAGAGTGTTATATCATTCTAAAGGTCATCAATCTAAAATATGTCTGTATTTAAATAATTCGGCTCCTGGCATAAAGTGTATGGTTTCCATCTGTTTCGTTTCCTTGATATTACAAACCCTGATGACCTCACGGGTATTTCTCCATGGGTCAGCTCTTTTTCAATTAGCAGCTTAGCATCTCCCAGCATGATCATTATCACCCAGCGGCATGTCCACCAACCTGAAATAAAACACATTCAAATGTGTTCTCAGCACAAGGTTAAACATGGAGGGCGTTTTAGTTCTCATTTGAACATATTTTAACTTGCAATTGCACTTGTTTGCACCCGTGCAGTGGGAGAAGCAGTGAGATGATGTCACCTGATATCTGCCACCCTGAGCCACCAGATGCTGCTGTAGTGCAGGAACAGCCTATAGAGATCTGTCTGGAACAGACAAGCTGTAAAAAAAAACAACCCGAAGCTCTCACTTCTTGATTGAAACAGGATTTTGTAGATGGAAAGTTTAAAATCAAGAAAAGGTCTGTAGATCTGACACTGGGAACCATCAAATTCAAGACAGGTGATTACGTCACAGCTCTCGGCTGAAGGATGAAAAACGGGGCAGGATAAGCCTTTAACCGCTTTGCCTAAAGATGAGAAACGCTGAGTGTGTTTGGCTTTTGCTCCGAGCTCACCAGCGTGTGGAATTTCTTGTGTTTGTGTATATCTGACATTTACAGGTTTGCTGGATAATGTTCCCACGCAGATTTCTGTCATCTGCTTGAACATGAACTTTGTTTTGGGTTCATGTAGAAGAGGAACGGAAGAAAAAATCCCTCATTTTGTTCCGTTTTCTTTGTGTGCTACTTGTCTAGTTCAAAGAAAATAACCCAAAGTCAAATAAAAAAATACATTTATGACTGTGGAAGTACAGCTGACTGCTACTGAAAGTGTGTGCAGATACAGTTCATGTGCAGAAAAGAGGAAACGTTCAACTACAACCAAACCTTTCAAGTTCTATCAGACTTCTGTCTGACAGAAATGTTCTCTCATATTAAAACTTCCCAGCATTTTTTAACACCTATACTCATGATGAGCGGGTTTAATTGGTGACTTCAGACAGTGATAGCTTCAAACAGTCATTTCATGAGAACTCTGCAGGTCCTGACTTGCTTCTATGGACAGTGGCTGACAAGGCTGGGATGCCTCCGAGGGAGTGTCTCCCTCTATAAACTGTGCGTTGTATCTGTTGAAAGTGTGTGCAAAGCCAAGAGCAAGTTTCAGCTATAAGAAAAGACACTGTGACTGAAATAAAACCCCGACAGAGAGGAGGGGGGATTTACATTTGACATCTGCTTGCTGTCTCTTTCAGTTTCAGCCAGATTTGAAAGACCACAGTGAGCAGCAGTTTGATTTAAGGCACTAAAAACTCTCGTACATGCGCTCCCCTGCTCTCTAATTACTGGAACTGCCTTTCCCGTGCTCCCTCAAGCTCCACTCGAGGATTTGATCATCCCTGCCTCCCTTCTGTCCTCCTAATCCCGTCTTGTTCTTCAGTGGTAAAGGGTGAAATTCAGGGAATTCTTTTCAGTGACCACACCAAACTCTGAAGTCACATGTCTTGTTTTTCCCTTCCCGCCCGTCTCCTAAATAAGGAATTACAATTTGAGGGGGGAAAAGGAGAAAGAGCCTAGGGGCGGGTCATAAGAGTGAAATAAGAGGACCTGAAAGGCGTAGCTCTCTCTTGCTCCCTCTTTCTACTGAAGTCTAACACTTCAGGGGTGTTTGCTGCTCTTAATCCTGGCACTTCTGTACTGTGCACTCTGCACTGTGTTGTAGAGGAAGAAGAAGAGCAGACACACAGCAGCGCAAGACCAACCCCACCTGCATTCACCAGAAAGCTACTACACAAAGTAAGTAAACGCTCCTCTTCTTTTCCTCTGTTTTTTTTTTTTTTTTATTCTCATCAGCAGCCAAACCATTTCTCTGCTGCTTTATGGATCTTGTGGCTGATTCTGGTGCAGAAAATATGAAAAATATGATACTGCCTCTCATGCTCTCCACCCTCGCTCTCTGTCTCCTTCCCCCTTGCTTGTGTTTCATACACAGGCCGAGGCGATACACTGAGTTAATATTTAGCCATTCCTGTGTGGATTCTGGGTGAGCCTGTGCATTCTTCTGTTATAAAATCCCATTTTGTTTTGTCTGGCCTCTCCTCTGAACACGCTCCTCGTGCTCACGGCATGTGAGACCTAACAATTCCAGGAAATGTTAACAGGTTCAGCCTCTGACAAACCTCTCATCGCTACTGCCTAATAGTATACAATTTTCCTCTTCAGGGTATATTTTGAACACCAGGTTGTCGGTTCAGAAAGTGGCAGGGAAACTGACAGCTTGCTGCTGCCACATTTTTTTGAGATTTATGGGCCTTGATAAAGTTTTATAGTGTGAGAAACTGTGACGTTAGGTGGTGACTGCTATCCTTGGTCATGAGGTGGAAATACAACAGGGGGGACTGTGCAAGATGAAGGAAGGCAAGAGCATGAACACTTGAAGAAATAATCGTGTGTCTGGATCCACCGTGTTCACATCGTAAGGATTTCACAATGAGCTGATGGTGCAATTTCATGAAAGCTGTGCAAGCCTCTTGTAACAGATGCCTGCAAGTTACTAGAATATGATCATTTAACAGTTTGGAGGGTGGAGTGAGACGAATGACTGATGATGAGTAACTTGGTCACATATGGAACTACATCTGAGTAACCTAACGGTTTCTTACTCAGATTTCTAACAGTTTCAGGGTTAAACTACACAAAACAACCATTAAAAAGTCCCACTGTGTCAAACTGAAGCAGAGGATTAATAGAACGATGGAGTACAGTAAGACGTCTGGGAGAATGAAGGCTTAAAATACTAGATTTAGTGGATTCTTTGATCATGCAGTTTAATTGATTAATCTGCAGTGTTCTCCTCTCTGATTAGAAACAAAGAAACACACACCCACTATAAGACATGCACTAATTAGTTATGATAATGATCAGGAAAGTGTTCAGTCATTCATCTTACACAGTTGTAAGTATGATTTGGTCATTTAGAGGTGTTATGCACAATTTCAGCTGTGTTTAAACGCACTGACTGAAAATCTAAATGTGTCACTTTAAGCATCAAATCATTTTGTGATAGTAGCCCACTGTGGGGTGAGATTGTGAGATGGGAGGGAGTAGATGTGACTTGATGATTACAAGATGTTCGCACTTGACCACTCCCAGTTATGTTTTTAAGTGCACAGCTCTACATGAGCTTCTAAGTCACGCTTCCATAAACACTTGTGCACACACTGCTAGTTGCAGTTTTACAATTATGCTTAGGTGGACAATCATCACTGGAAATGCTGCTGCGAGTTACAGCGACATTGGCCATTTAACGTGTCACTCATACATCAGATTTCACGCTTAAAGTGGGGTTAATCGGAAAGAGCGCGTTCTCTGATTTCGTCATTCCTCGCAAGACGTTCAGGTCCTGATGTTTGCAGCTGCTTGATGTAACGGGCACGTCCGGACACCACACAGATGGAAGCCGTCTGATTGAGAAACAGGCTACTTAGGAGTTTGGATGGCTGAGTATTTTCCTCGCTCTTGCCGCTGTTAACAAACTACTTTTGGAATAACTCTGGAGACAGGAAGACACTTATCCTCCGCATGACCACATAACCACTGCAACCTCAGACAATGAACAGAGAACAATGTGTGTGTGTGTCTATAGCAGCTCCAGTGTGGAGCTGTGGACACAATGATAAACTGTCAAGCTTTCAACACATATTGTGTAACACTAAGCCTCTGTTTGGCTAAAGGTGTGTCTATATGTCCTGGAGCAACATCCATCTATATAATTATATATATTATAGATATATAACTATATCTATAAAGTGTATATTAAAGTCTGCAGAAAAAAACAGATCCTCCAATTTTTTACGAGTCAGATGTGATTCTGGATCCTGATATTTGCAGAGCACCTGCTTACCTTAGATTTTAAATGTACAGATATTATCACAGTAAATGAAGGAAAAAGGGGAGAACGAGCTATAATCATCCCCATCTGTTATGTGGATTCCTGGAAAATTCAAAAGTTGTTGTGCCGTTGTGCAACTCTGTGATTTGGATCTGTAAAAGCAAATTGTGTATTGCGATAGTATTTCTCTCATTTAGCCGGCATTTTGTTTTTTTCTTACAGACCGTTTCCATGGTGAGCAACACTATGTTGTTATGTTTAGATTCCTGTATATACACAGCTACCTTAGTCAGGAAGGAAATGACAGCTGAATGTGCAAACAGGATGGAGGGAGTGGGGTGGTTTGGCTGAAGCCAACAGGAAGTTCATTGTGCATTAATATGTCAGATAAACCGACCATAATTACTTTCAGAGTGCAACAAAGT
Organism: Oreochromis niloticus; assembly: GCF_001858045.2. Taxonomy (NCBI): domain Eukaryota; kingdom Metazoa; phylum Chordata; class Actinopteri; order Cichliformes; family Cichlidae; genus Oreochromis; species Oreochromis niloticus. The sequence goes on from NC_031975.2 coordinate 10,629,486, forward strand.
TGGAATTCCTCAAGTCATTAAACACTTTAATATCCATTGTCAGAAATGCATTTGCTAAATAGCTGCACTGCTGCAGCCTGGATAATGCAAAACTCAGATTATTGTGTGCATTGCATGGTTAGTACCCTGCTCATGCTTTTGTCCTCAGGTTGTCATTGGCTTCTTTTCTAATCCTTAATTCTAACCCTGACAGTATAACAATATTCTTATTTGTTTCATATATAGTAGAGATTTGAGATACTAACTTCAAATGATAAATGAGCCTCTTGTGGTGGGAAACCACAAAAACATGCTCACTTTTAGAAAGTCTCCTCATTCTAAAAGTTTCAAAGTAACTGCTTCTCATAAATAACAGAACATTCAGTGGAAACACATTCACTGGATTGATTGCATCTGTGGGCATGAGCGGGGCAGGCGTCGGTATGTGAACACTATTAAATCTATCAGATTGGAGTTTGCAGAGCTACCAGCCTATCTAACATTAAGTTTCCCTTCCATTAGGATAACCATGGCAAACAGAGGTCCCTCCTATGGTCTGACCCGTGAGGTTCAGAGTAAGATTGATAAGAAATACGATCCGGAACTGGAGGAAAGGCTGGTGGAGTGGATCGTTGCCCAGTGCGGATCTGGAGTCGGTCGTCCCGAGCCCAACAAGACAGGCTTCCAAAACTGGCTCAAGGATGGATGTGTGAGTGCTGGGTTTGCAGAAGTGTAAATGTCCTTATAAACCATTGTAATTCACTTTATGTGCAGTGTATTGAGAGGACTCCGTGTGCGTCTAGGTGCTGTGTGAGCTCATCAACAGCCTGTGTGGAGCCAACAAGCCAATCAAGACCATCAAGAGCTCTGGCATGGCATTCAAACAGATGGAGCAAATCTCCATGTTCCTCAGAGCAGCTGAAAGTTACGGAGTCACCAAAACTGACATATTTCAGACTGTAGACCTCTTTGAGGGTAAGATAACCAACCAACAAGAGCTTTTCTTTACTGTAACAATTGAGAGGGAAAATACAGCACAGGTTCTCTTCCTTGTATTTCCGTGGCCTCTGTTGATGTAAGGATGTTGCATGTCTGCAGGCAAAGATCTGGCTGCTGTCCAGAGGACCCTGATGTCTCTGGGAAGTGTGGCTGTCACAAAGGGTGATGGGAATTACAAAGGAGACCCCAGCTGGTTCCATAAGTAAGCTTTTCCTCCTTGTACTGTAAATATGCTAGCCTGTGAGGAAAGATGAAACGCAAAGGAGGTTTGAAGATTGTGCACTGACTGACGTCTGTTTGTGTGTGTGCAGAAAAGCCCAGGAGAACAGGAGAGAGTTCTCAGAGGAACAGCTGAAAGAAGGCCAAAGTGTCATCGGCCTGCAAATGGGCACAAATAAAGGAGCATCTCAAGCTGGCATGACAGGCTACGGACGCCCCAGGCAGATCATCAACAACCCCTGAACCAGAGCAGTTCTTAAACCGTCCTCCTTCTGCCCTCTGGAAGGCCAGTGAGCAAGGATGGAGAGACTTTGACTCTTACCTTGGCCATGAGGAAAAATGTGACCTGACTGTTAACTGGACCAAAATAGGGACCAATGAGAACAAGTGCACATGTAGATCTTTGACAGTAGAAATCAAACATTTAACAATGTTTCTTTTGTTTGGCTTCCAGCGAGACTCATTGTAAATAATTTATTTTTTTCTTACAGAATCATTACAGTTGTTTTGCATGTTTAAACTCATTACCTTAAAATCATTACTGGAGACCACAATGCTAGACATGTTTGATTTCTTACCTTACACAGACAGGGAGCTTCAGACCATTTCATTACAACAAAGAAAATCTGCTTGCAGGGACTTGAAACCTGCGTGAGAGAAGAAATCCCCAGAAATCCCCCACTTTCAATGTTTAGTTTGCTTTATTCTTTCCTGTAACATCTGCATTATTGCAGTCAATGCCTCTTCTCAAAACTCTTGCAGCGCGTGCATTCGAGGACACCAAAGATGTAAGACTCTGTCATGAAGTCTTTAATTTAATGATAATGTTCATTATTTAGTGTACACTGTCTTTGTTGACTTTATTCTTTCTGTCCTTCTGATGACATAGCTGTCGATTATAGACGTCAGGATGTCCTTAAATACACCTCCGAGGATTGTTTTGAGTATTTTCCTCACAACAGCTGCAGTAAGACACAGATGTTTTACTGTGTCTTACTGCAGCTTTTCTGGGTACTTGGTGTTACAGATTCACAGATTACAATCTTAAGCAGGTATCAAGTTGCAGGTGATTCAATTTGTACTGGAATGAAGTAAAAACCTAACGAAAGGTAAGATACGTACAGTTTGCTGTGGTTTACAGTAATGTTAGTAGGTTATAACAAGCGCATCCAGTGATACAGCCAAGTGTAAGTAACTTTAGAAAATAAACTGCCTGGTTTGAAAAAGGTATAAACTACACCTGTGTGTGTTTTTACTGCTCCATTACATAATCTATTGTTAGATGCCGTGAGTCAATCAAAATGTTGGACCGTCTCTTTGAAATAAAGTTTGATTTAACTTTTGAAGAAGCCTCTTTTGTAATGAATCTATGGCCTAAGGAAGTGTGTCCTGTTCACACTCAATGATGTCACTGTCGCTATCACAACTCTTGATAACTGGTAGCTGGTAAACTGCAACCTATGTGCCTAGCAACAGATAATAAAAACATCAGAGTTTTTGCAGGTAGTCAGGGCGACACGTATGTTTGTGTGCCTTAAAGCTGAGCTGTACTTTAAAAAGAGGTCAGCTGATAAGAAGAACAAGGCGAAGACTAAACTCTCCAAAGGCAAAGGTGAAGAAAATAATGTAATTGAGTAATAAATAATGTTGGACTTTGCCTAGTTTGATGGAATAAGACAAGCCAGGGGGAGACTATAGTTATCGCTGCCAGGGTTTTGTTTATACTGTGCTCTTGCTTTGGTCCAGCTTAAGCTGTTCAGCATGAAATGACTCAGAAACAGCCAGAGATGGAAAAGAGCAGCAGTAGGGAGTAAAAGAAGATGCTTTGATGAAAAAAAGAGGGAAAAATGCAGGTTTATATATATATATATGTATATCCAGATGGAGTCTGGAGATTAAGGTGGCTTGGGTCGGAAGGAGTACAGGTCATGACAGAGGAGGATTTCAGATAGCAGAGAGCATTTCCAAAAAAGGACGAATCATTGCAGAAGGTTAAAAAGAGACTTCCTTTTCCTCTTCCTTCTTAGCAGGAAACTGCTTAGGTGCTGACACAAAGGGGGTAAATTAGTATAATGCAACTGGAGGTGGAATCAGTGTGGAGCAAAGAAAACAATACTGTAGGTTATCCATCAGAGAGCAACGTGTACTTATGTTTTTATAGTGACTGATTTTCACAATAAAAGCATTAGACTGAGAAAATTGATGACTTTGAAGTTAGCAAGCAACTTAATACTACTAATAGAGCTCACTCCGCTGTCGATGAAGCTGTGGCCCATTAGCGTCAGTCTGACAGCAGCTGTTATCTCTGCCAAAGCCCAGACTGTTATAAGAGTCAAGATGTGTTTATGATTTCAAAACTAATATTTATTTCAACACTAGCAGACACGCGTGGGGTGTTAGTGCCAGATCAGCACCAATGAACTCTTGAGTCTCACAACATGAGGCCAAGTTTATTTGCAGCATCCACTGATATAACAAGCAAGTTTTGGGGGTTTTCTTTTTTGGCCATTGCAACACATGACAGGTATTCTACTGTATATGTTGCTGTTTGAAGGGGCAAAAACTTTACCAAAGTTAATGTGTGGATTCAGTGCCCATTTGGTACCTTTTCATCTGTGCTAAGCTCCTTTATTGACTGAATATCTACACTCCCCGACCTCTTTACCAGGTACACCTGCTCAACTGCTCATTTACTTAACTATCTCTCATTAGGCAATCACATGGAAAAAGTGGAAAAAGTTGCTGGTCTGATGAGTCTTGATTTCTGCTGAGACATTTCAGTGGTAGGGTGGGAACCTTGTTGAATCTGTGCCATGAAGAATTGAGGCAGTTCAGAAGGTAAAAGGGGGTTTCAACACAGTACTGGCAAGGTTTACTTAAAAAAGTGCCAGGCACATGTATGTATACACTTTTACTCCTTGCTTTTGCTGCCTAATCTTCTCTTTTACATAACTAATGATTAGTTAATGATTTATTTTTCCAACTGTTTTAGAAAGTCGTGGTAAACACGGTGCCTTGAGGTTTCACAGATTGAAACTGTGTGTATAACATGTGCAGAAACTCTGTGGTGGTGGGACCAGAACAAGTTATTTAAACTGGGTGTAACTTGATTTGTGTAACTAAACCCGAAACAGGAAAAACACACTTGCCCTTTTTTTATGCATAATGATCCCTGAGTGAGGAGCATCACTCCACAACAGTGGAGCTAAACACAGTGGTTGAACTGTTTTACTTCCAGGGAGGTGCTTGTGTAACTATTTACATAGATTTAAATAGCAGTTTGAGGCAAAACATAGTTTCTGACCCGCAGTGCTGAAAGGCAGCTGAAATTAGTGAACCTGAAAAACCCATCTGTTACATTTGAATTATTCCACAAACAAACAAAAACACACGTCACTCAGCTCTTCCTGTTTTTTTTTTTCTCATAGTTGCAGTCTTTTTTTTTCTTTTTTTCTTCAGCTAATTTGAAAGAGAGTAGTGGTGCGCAGCCTTTTTTGATAGAAGGTCTTTCATTCCCATCAAGGTTTTGATGAAAGTGTGAAACACTGACATCACTGGGCTCACCGCAGTGGAATGTACTTTGCTGCCATGGAGGGGCATAACAGGGCGGATTATGATCGCCTTGAGATTAGAGAAGCTACTTTTTTTGACTGGAGAGATGCCAGTTTGAATCTTTGGACCAGCTGGGAAAATGTGACAGGGAAAGCTGATGTAACACCTCCTTCCCCTTATTCAGCCACTGCAGTGCTGCTGGGTAAGGCACATAAGGGTTGGGAATAAAGCCCCCCTCGCTCCAGTGGCTGCAGGAAAGGGCTGATTCCATTACACCAAAAGGTCATTTAAAAGTTTGGGAACCGCTTAACTATGCAAGTTTCAGCATTTATTTATTCAGCGGTGTCTCAAGAAGAAGTATTACAACATTGCATTAAGATGTCATGACACAATGAGTAACTTCTGTTTAATTTCTATAAGGCCTAAACATGCAAGCAAGAACCAGTCAGACTGAAAGCCATCTGGCCCAAACCTGAAGATCCATGTAACTCAAACGGCCTTTCAGTCTGATTATTAGGCTAGAACTAATGCTAATGTTAGTAAAGTCAGTTAGGAGGGACACTGAGTGACGCAGTGGAAAAGTTGTTGCACACCATTGCAGAGCCCTGGCTTCAGTCCATGACAGTAGGACTTCTGGCTTGTCTAAAGTGAACAGTGAGAAACCAGTGAGGGATTGCATGCTTTTTGCAGCACTAGTGACTACTACTGGCTGCTCTGTGTGCTCGGTTTCACAGAGTCCTCTTCACAATCAGGAACACAAGCTGTTATGGCCTCCTTCAAGAAAGTTCAAGACAGTGGTTTGTCTGTTTCTTAGCTATGTTGTATGTATTTGAATGAAAATTGCAGGTTTTAGACATCACCCTGGTTCAACACACCTGAATCAAATGATTAGTTTATTACCAGGCCTCTGGAGAACTTCAAGACATGTTGAGAAGGTAATTTAGCCATTTAAACAGCTGTGTTGGATCCGGGACACATCTAAAACCTGCAGGACACTGGCCCTTGAGGCCTGGAGTTCCCCCACCCCTGGGATACAGTGTGAATGGGCCTAAACTGGAAATTTGACATCATGTTTTTAAAATACAAAATGAAAAATGGGCGACACTGCCCTGACGTTCTCATAGAAACATCATAAACACAACATACTCTTCTGAGTCAAAGGAATGAATTCATGCAGGGACATTTTAAGTCTCACTGTTAGGTTCTTTGTTTTTTTTTTAAATCAAGTATTGACACCATACACAAATAACTACTACATACATAACTAATTGACAGAATTACCAACTTCCACCTTCATTTTTTTGTCTGTAAAGGAAATAAAACCAAAAGCAAAAAAAGTGAATTTATTTCTTTCAAAAATGTCTATTCATATTGTAATTATATCATATCATGAATTATTTTATCTGCAGCAATCATGTGGCAAACCTCTGATAGCTTCCCCAGTTTGCACACAATCCCTTCACTGCTGTTTCATTTAAGGTGTTCCCATCGTCATCACAGATGAACTCCATTTATTTCTAAACCCTTCAGAGATCTAATCTAACAATAATGAAAATTCGAACTATAATCTGATAACCTAACTATCTGTACAACTATGCAGTTTAATTCTAGCACACTGGATACACATAGAAACTTTTTTTTAAGTTCCAAACTTCCACAAACCAAAAAGTTGACAGCTGATTTATATGTTTACCCATGAGTGGATCAGTTGTGTTATGATAGGCATTGTTTGTAGATATGTATTTTCATTTAGGGGAAAGTTTGAACTCAATTTATTTTTATTTTGACAATAATAATGGCTTTTGCAATAGATGTCCTGCCATAAATGAGAGGGGATGAAATTTTAATGCGCTTTGTGGGCGAGTTTGATTTGTACACAATGTCAGGAAGGGACGTGAGAGGTTACGAGTGACGCCTTCTTTTCAAAAGTCACAGTGCTGGAGAATAAATCTCATCAAAAAGAGAGAACAAGCAAGAGCTGTGTGAAAAAATAAAAGAGACGGACGTTTTATAGACAAGCGCAGGTTTAGAAACATTAACTTAGAACACACTATAGGTAGAGAGAGTAGCTTTTAATATATATAATAACATATTTATATATATCTATAATATATATATTTTTATAAAGGTTACAGACATTAGGTGAAATCGAAAGTATTGATATGCTTCTTGCACTCTGTGTGGCAGTGTGAGGTCATTGAATGACAGCACAAAAGGCTACAGTCAAAGGATGATGGCCTCAGCTAAAAGGCCTTTCCAGACCAAAGACCTGCTGAATTCATTTTAGGATCCAGAGAGTAAAGAAGAGGTGCATTGTAAAAAATAAGTGAATATAGGAGGATTATTTAATAACCTGGTCAAAGAGCAGAAAGGCCATTTGGAAGGCTCAGTGTGAGTAAAAAAACTTTTTTTATGCGGCTCTAGAGGAAATTTATGAGAAATATGGTGTGTATTTATTGCACCGTGAGCATTTCACAGAGCAACGTTAACATTTATTTTGTTGCATTGACTCTTTATATCCACATGCAACCACAACTGTGGTTTTCCAAATGCAGAAAGGCAAAATAACAGTGGGGACTCAGCTGGAGACTGCAATTTTAGATTATAAATGAATGGTTAAGGATAGGATGTCACATCACTTATGAACATTACCTCCAGCGTAGCTTCCCTAGAAATACAAGTAAACGAGTCATTGGCATGAATATGGCATCAGAAACCGCAGAGGAAGGTGCTGTGGTATCGCTGCATGTGGTGTTTGTTCTTCATGTGGTGGCACTGAATGAATTTGGGTCAGATGTTGTGTAACATAAATTAGGAGGCAGGTGTTTTCCCCTGTTGGTGGTTTGAGGCAGAGGGCTGAGAGCTGAAAGGTCAGTCCTCAGTTCAAATCCCTTTGAGAGGAAAACAAAGCTGTGAGGGGAGAAAGGGATGAGCTGAAAGCTCAGAAAGTGCAGTCAAATATTGATTGATTGACTGATTGTTATTTAACCTGCCAAGACTCCCCCCGCACTTCATCGCCTAATCAATCAGCAGTGTTTTACCTGACTCTGTTTCTGTGAAGGTGTGCTCTCGCTGGAGAGGTATGCAGGCCTAATTGAAGCTGACATGACTGGTTTTGGAGAGTGAGCTCACGTGGGTCCTCAGCTGGTTGATAGAGGATACTACCACAGGCAGGAAGCCAATGAGAAACAATCCAGACACACACACACACACACACACACACACCTTCTGATGTAAATAGTTGCTCTGTAGCTAAAGCAACCACAAACAATTTATTACAGGGACTTTTTGGGTTGTTTGAATTTCTGCTTTTATCATAACAGCTTCTGCATTTCATTTCCTCTGAAACGACATAATCTGATTGTGACATGTGACAGGAAGATCTTAACTTTTTACTTCACAAAGGTCTCAGCACAACAACAACATATGAGACCCATCATACACCAAATGCAAGTCACATTGTATGATGAAAGAAACAGAACCCCATGAGTGAAATATGACCAATTCAGGCTGGAAATAGAGCAACTTTTTTTTTTTTTTAAAGGAATGAGCAAATTCATGTTTCACAACACCTTCGTGGGGATTTGCAGGGGGGAAGTTGCAGGGTGGGAATCATAAAAAAAAATACAACTGCAAAACTTTTGAAATCAATTGCATGTTTTTTTTGTTTGCTTGGGGTTTTTTTTTTTTTTTTTATCAATGAATGGAGTCACAGGCATGTCTGTCTAGCACAAGTAATTTCCTGAACTAGGCGGCAGTGTCCCCTGCTGGGTTATAGAGTCACTGCAGCCGAAAATAACGAGTCAGGCTGCTGTAAGTTGAATAAATATGATTTATGTGGGGAAAACACAAATCTGGGCTGCAATTTTTGGCTTATGAAGGAGGGCATGCTATAAAAACTTGGGAACCACTGTCATGATAAATGAGCCTCTGTGGCTGTTTGTGAGAGCTGTTTATTGTCTGAGGGAGATGATCTATTGGTTTGATAGCCAGCAGCGTGTTTCATCTGCTGCACCGATCATTCCACCTTGCATAACATTACAAACCTTTAAAACACAGGGTCATAGATAAGATGAAATCTGGGGCAGAGGTGAGCAGAGCAGGAACCGCACAAAAGACCAGGAGCAGATTACATCAGGGTGTTTCCGCTGATGCCTGCTGGGATTACAAAGTTATCATTTCCCACGTTCAAACAGTGTGTTGACAGAAGGAAAATTGCAATATTTATCCTGGGTCTACATGGCTGGCTTTTAGAGTTACAAAAACATTAAGGGGATATTTAGACTAAGTGGCCTGTAGACAGGGTGTACATGTGTTTATTTTCATTTTTCACTGATCCACAAAATTAAAAAAATAAAACAAAACCTGTCAACAGGAAAAGCTCGTGCCTCTGACAGAAAGAAACAACGTCTATCCAGCACTCATAACACGAGGTCTACTTTAGGTTATTTAAAAGAATAATAATAAGTTTATTTGTACTTTTCAAAACACAGTTACAAAATGCTTCACAGTCTGAATAAAAGCCACACATTCAAGATAAACATCCACATTCCACCAGACAGACACATTATCAACTTTACGATCAGACATTCATTCCAACATACACACAAATAGCGACAAACTATGGCCCAAAATAAAGGGGAAAAGATTAAGGAAAGGCTAAGCAATAAAATCAGAGCAAGGACAGCTAGGAGACCCTGGTTAGAGGATGGGAGAGGCCGGCGTTGTGCCAAAAAGTGATCGTCTGCCAAAAAATAATTCCCGGCATTTGCCAGAAAATTACTGCAGGAATTGAAACCGTTATAAAGGACTTGTTGGCCTGTAATCTGTCATCTCTCATATCGTTCATGAATAACATGAAGTCATTTTGAGCCGGAAAAACACATTCACAAGGTAAAAGCTGTTGTTGGCAAAGTGACTTTCATACATTCTTTATTTATTTATCGGGGTATAAAGTCTCAGTGACATTAAAAACGTGTTTTTCAAGCGAGATCAGGCCAAGAGGGCAGCAAAAATTGTGACAAATATAACTTCCAAGAAGGTCCCAGAAGCTCTGTCCATGAACAGCGTTTTATGTTAACATCGGGATCTTAAAGTGGATTCTGAATTTCACTGGAAGCCAGTGAACGGATGCAAGAACAGCTGTGACTATGGAGGACTGAGACGCAAGTGAAAAGTGAGTTACAATAATCAAGGCGGGAGAAAAATGTAACGTGCGCACAGTCACAGTTGAGCAGTGCACCTAATCTGTTTAATGAGTCCACACTGCAACCAAGTGCTGTCGAATTGTTACATTAGGGGGATAAACTTGGTGAAAGCAAACTAATTAAGCATTGAGAAACTCTATGGAGCCAAGGAACAAGCAGTGAGCCTTATTAGCGTCTTTCTCAATTTGGTACTCTGATTAAATGGCTCCCTTTGTTGCTGTGTAACACTTACACACAGCACTGAAAAATACAGCGAATCCAGCCCCTCAAATTCAGGTTTCCTCTTCTTATTTTACAAAATAAATCATTATTTGCTGATGTCAAAGACAAAAAACCAAAAACAAAGCATGATTAGGTCCTTGTTTTTTATTATTTTATTATTTATTGGAATGCTTTACCTCAATAACATGACAATAAGCCAGAACAGTGCAAATACTGTGTCACAGCAAACAGACTCCAGCCTACAAACATCATTCTTCCCCAACAACTTCATGTCTTATATACAACCTGGGTCATTTCATGACACTCACACAATCCGGTACCGGACACACTGTACACACCCGCCCTCATGAACGCTTAAGGCACGCACACGTACACCATTTATATTCAACACGTCACACAAATGTGCAGAACTTAAGACAGCAGTAACGTTTGACGTCTCGATGCTCGACAGCAGACTCTCAGCCGCAAACAGTGTAGAACAGGCGGCTGCAGCAAGCTCACAGACAAAAGGTTTTCTTTACATGGCCTGTGATGCTTTATAGTAGTTAGCATGATTATAGTACTTAAGCTTAACCATGTGGCTACACTTTATCCCCCCAAAAAATATTCAATAACTACACCATGTAGAGAAGTAAGTTAGGATGGCAGGGTCGGGCAAAGGTCAACCACAAACACGACGGGCCACAAGTAAAGAGGCGAGAAGTGAGGAGGAGAGATTACGGTACATCTAGGTGTAAAGCAGGGAGAGGGAGAGAGAGCCGGTCTGAGAGTCTGAGTATGAACATTTGGATAACTGCAGTATGTAGCACATCAATCAGCCTGACTCAGGAATTACTCATGATCAGAAATACTTTAAAAAGAAAAAAACAAAAGCAGGACAGCCACTGGTTTTCTCCAATCTTCTTAATTTGCTTTATAAGACAAACAAAATCAAGTATACTGTTGCAGAAAAGCAGCACATTTTATGCATATAACCTATTTTAAAGACATTCAAATAATCTGATTAATGACGTTATTCCACAAACACAATGTAAACACTACTGCTAGCTCGGACAGAAGCTTCGTACTTTAGCAGAGAGGTTGGAGGTATTTTGGAAGACCTACAGATTACCAGAGAAGTGGATCGAGCAGCATAAATCTCACTAATGAATATGTAGCAATGTGTGACATTCACTGACTGAGTAATATAACAGAGAAGCCTTTTTACATTTAAGCTGAGGCTCAGTTTCAAACGAGCATGAAGCGAACAGCAAGATGTGGCTCGAGCTGAACACTTGTGCAACACAGGAACCAGAATAATTTTAATCTGCGCGCGCACGTGTGTGTGTGTGTGTGTGTGTGTGTGTGTGTGTGTGTAGCAGTGAATTAAGCAGTGATACATTTCATAGTGATTAACAGTTTCAAACAATAGTTACACATCGAGTTCAAAAGTGAACATTAAATAAACTAAGTGCTCTCGCTTCGCAGAGTAGTTGTTTGACAAAACTATTAGAGTGATTTAATATGCTCTATGCATTGCAGTGTTACACATTAAGCAAAAAAGAGTTAGTTCTTTTAGATACTGCTCACTGGTAAACATAGTGTGCATCTCAGCGCCATCTTCTCTGCAGCAGTGGCTTTTCATCTTGTGGACTGTTGAGGGGTAACTTGATTGATTCTTTATGATTTTTGGGAGATTTAATGACATTGAAGAGATTTAAGTGTAGTAGAAATATCTTTTTATACTAAAAACTGACTAATGAAAGTTTATTAGTACCTTCAAGGGAAGGATTTGGACCCCCTCTGAGTTGGAAACCACCACTCTTTGGTGTACTGGCCACACTCATAACATTGTCCAATGTTGACTAAGGTTCTGCCAGCTTAGTGCACGATGAGCACGGACATGTGTTTGACAGAGACACTTGCCAAGGAATTGTTTTGTGGATATTAAAACATGAAGGAATAAATTAGATGGTGGTTTGTGTTCCTGCAGTACAGGTGAGGGACAAAACACTCGTTTTATCCACGGGCCGAGATTAATTTGAGTGCACGTGCCACTGCAGTCCCTCATGATCTCATTAAATCTAGTCTAAAATTAAGAGTTGCACGACCTTGGTGAATCCGTTTCACATTACTACTGCAATCACAGTGTCTACGTCGGTAATGAGGTCTCTCTCCCGCTTCACCACCTCTCCCACACCCAACCCTCTGTTCAAGAATGTGATCTCACACGCCACGTGGGCCCACTCACATCAGGTTTCTTCATCCCCCTGAGCGTGAGCCCTTCCTCCTTCAGGTACCAGGGGCATGTCTCAGCCACTGCAGCAGCAGCAGATGAGACATGCCTCTGGAGAAGTGTGCTTCGTGGCCGTAGCCCTCAAACCAGCGATGCTCGTCTCTCCTCTGGCGTCTCCTCAAGAATCTGCAGCAGCAGGTCACTGAGGGGCTTGGCCACAGAGTCGTAACCTGCTGAAGTAAGATGAAGGAAGTCAAACATGTCCTGAGTGCTGATGGTTCCATCGGAGTGGACGAACTCCCTGCTCACATCCAAGAGCTGAGCCTGGCTCAGCCGCGGCAGCCAGGAGCGCAGGTGAGCGTTAACAGCAGCGTTCTTCTCCCTGAGTGGGTTGGGTCGTTCCCCTCGAGGCAACAAACCCTGAGGACCACAGAAACAGCGCCAACTCATTTATTGAGATTATTATATTAAAGGAGACATATCATGCTCATTTCAAGCGCCATATTTTTATTCTTGGACTCTACAAGACAAGCTCTACATGATTCACTGTTCAAAACACTCCTTAAGCACCTCTGAAAAAGCTGTTTTAGCTTCCTTCTCTCTTTTTAAGCCAAATATCTCCTGATGGATGCCTCTGAAACAAGATTTGAATAGCAGATGGTGGGAGTTCTGTGCTCAGCCAGAGTTATAACCATGTTCTTACTGACTTAACACCAATCCAACAGGAGAAAAAAACTGAGCTCTGAGCTCACATCGATGACTTGTACATGAGTAAAAGACATGTACTTTATTAGCTACACATGTTCAACCAATCTGTATGCAGACAACTTTCTGTTACCACAAACTAACATCAAACTGTGTGTCCACAATTATAGGAAACTAACTTTCCTCTGTCTGTTGGTTATATTGTGGCATCAACTCCTCAGTCATTTTATTGAAGTCACCTGAAATCGTATTCAAGTTGTGTGCGTATCACCACCTTAAAGAGCCTTTATGTTAGGAACTTTAACAGGAGCGCTTTATGTTATTGCTCAGGAAAAAATGTCAATATAATTAAAAGTTCTAGTTCAAAATATGAGTTTAAGACAAACAAGCAAAATAAGATGTAACATATGACTAAACTTACCAGGACAACTATCTTTGCCTTGGGGAGGCGGGTAGTGAGCAGTTCTGCAATGGCAAGAATTCCTCCTGCAACCTGCTCTGCTGTGTGCTCATAATTGTTGGTTCCTACCCACAACACCACCACCTGGACAAGAGGACAGACAATTTATTCACTTCTGCTAAACACGTTCAACCCTGCAGATTTTATATCAAAGCGAATGACATAACATATGAGATACGACATCATTAATCAACATTTTGTTTTTTTAGAGCAATTAAGCCGAATGGATGAATATCAAGTTTAACAAAGATGTTAAACAGCATTGACTTCTGCCGAGGTCAGTACTGAAACTTGCACTTATAAAGAAAGAGCTCAAGATCTACATTAAAAAAATCCACCTGTCAACAAAGTTTCATAGACTTTCAACACAGATACAGGCTGTTGCCACTTCAGTGTTCTCCAAACACTGTCACTAAACTCAAGACACAGAGGTCAGAGTATGTGAGATGTGAAACTGTGGACGCATTATACTGTCCTCATCTGCCTTTCTGTTAGCGGGCTCGTCTCACCTTGGGGCGAATGTTCTCCAGCTCTCCATTCTGCAGCCTCCACAGTACGTTACAGGTGGTGTCCCCTCCAACGCCAAAGTTGAGCGCGTGAAGAGGGGAGAACAACTCCCTCCACACCTTTGGACAGAAAACCACGAATCTGCATTTGAGTCAGGTCGATTATGATAACTAGTGCGTCATCAACAAACATCAACAGTGAGCAAAGACAAACGTATGACTTTTATTTGCTGTCTTTATTGTGCAATTCAAGACACATGAATCACATCCAGATGTGTCCTGTTTAATTTAACAATGTTTTCTAAGACTTTACTCTGACCTCATACTGATGCATTAGTTGTACCATGGAATCCCCCACAAAGAGCACATCTGGCTCAGCATCCTTGCACTCCTGTACAAACCTTGAATGCTGTAAAAACACAAGAGAGCTGGTGATATAGTGCATGACAGACCAGATAAATACAAGAACATCTTCAATTTATTAAAAATAAACCCCTCTCTGCTTGATTCTGAGAACTTGCCCACTGATGTAAAACTTTGCATTTTGACTCTCTAAATCTGAGCGGTATGATAACACTCATGAGCCATCAGAGTCAAATTAAAAACCCTCAAGCTTGTTATAGGTGAGATGCATCTGGTGCCCCATCTGATAGAGAGCTCCGAGTAAAGCAGACTGTCTCAGTGACCGCCCTATTAGCTTTGGTAGGATTAACTTTGTGCAGACTTTCTAGAAAGATCCACTAAACAAGCCAAACAAGGTGATGCACTGAAACAAACAAAGTCTTCTCAGTGACTAAAAATTGTGAGCACATGGTTGACATTTATTTAGTGGCCTTTTCTTTGAGTCAGATCATGAGCCTATAACTAATATAATAAATATTATCAACATTATCATCCATTCTTATTCAGACACTAATATTATTAAGAAGATCAAAACATCAACTGACAACACTAACTGGCTTCACAGGATTGCAGCACAGTCATAAACATCTGTGTTTAAGAATTAGAAATAAAAACATAATCTAAGACTAAGGTCACCAAATCGAAGCGATGTCTTATGGTGGTGCATCGAATAACATGAGAAATGTATATTACACTAAGCTTTAGTTTACTTTGCAAGAGTTCTCAGCAATAAAAGTCTCACAGCACCAGCCTCCTCTCCATCGTAAGAACTCCAAACGTCACACAGAAACTCCTGATGGGGACAGCGTGCAAAATTTAGAAGACTCCTACTTATCAAAACCACACATAGGTGCAGATCCAAAGTGCCATCCCATCTGGATTGAATTATACAACTGGTTTTATTTAAACACCGACTTAATACTAACAATTACCATGGAAACACATAAGGGAACTATCTTTGATAAATAATGCACATCATTCAGACCGCCTCCATACATGAGAAGGATATGAGGTATTCATGATAATACAGAGTGAATGTTTACAACACTAACAATACCTGTGACAGCCACCGTCCATCTCCTTGAACATCTTCTACTGGCTGAGGGACTGCAGCTGGGTTCACGTCATCCCCACTCATCCTGAAAGAGATCCTAGCGCTTATTTACACAGGCAATAAACATGGTGCGACCTACAGGAGGGGGAAGGACGTCATGCTGATGCAGGGCACAGAGGAAAGCATCTGCACCACCTAGCAGAAAGCAGCGGGGTGATGCAGCGGCTTAACGTTTCGGGAGCAGACAGACTGGCCTAATGCGGATTGCAGGCCACTCTCGCTCTCAGTGCGGGTGTTTAGAGATCACAGAGCAGATCGCATTAACTCCGCTAGGCTACTGTTTATCTGACGTTAGCTTGTTAGCTGCTTGCTAATGACTGGAGACTGTTGTGGCTGCATCTCTGATACACGTCTGTCGTGCTCGTCGTTAATTAGAAAATAAACATATAAAAACATGTTTTTTAAATGAAATTACTTATTTATTTACAAGACAAACTACCTGGCAGGGTGTCACTTGTCGGCTCTCCTGGTTGACCCTTAACTTTTTATTCCCCGGCTTCGCTGCACCGCTGTCAGGGAGTCGACGCGTATGATGCTCGCTAGCAAGTGTTAGCAGCCTCGAGCTAGATGAGACAACAAAAGGTGTGTCAGAGGGAAAGCACAGAGATCGTTCCAGTGGCAAGAGTGCCCGCTCGACACCACCAGCCGTAACACCGATGGAAGGAAGAGTGGATTCTTCCGAGCTCAAAGTCTTATCGGTGCTATCATGCACCTGACCTAAACCCGGGCACAGCTACCTTCTGTAATCTGCGGAGGTCGCTGACACCAAAACACAGCACCGAGGGGAGGTTTTTCCTCAGGAGAAACCGCAGGGCAAAAACACACCACCGCAACAGCTGATCCCGCGAGGAATCATGGGTAGGTGGTCGCGTGTTTGAACAACTTCGCATTTTTCTTCCAGTGCAGACAATGAAATTATATCTAATAGTTTAACGGTGATAGTTAGTGTAAGGCCAGCCATGAAGACATACTCCTATGTCTGAGTATGTCGTGCAGTTTAGTTTTCAGAGTGCGACGGTGATCTCTCATTGATCCCAGCCCGGCGTCAGCTGACCGCAATGCATCACGGTCACGTTAGAGCAAATGCTGCATTCTAGTACTGTGGAAAACACAGGAAATAAAACATTCCTGCTCTCTGGCCGTAGGTCTACATTTGGCGGAAATATGCTTTACATCAGTAATGTCAAACCACCACTAGCCCACCAGTGACCACCACCACATACACCCCGCTTTGATCTTAAGTGGGACAAACAGTGAACCCCCACCCCTTTCTGTTAGTGTAAGTAAGTTTACCTGTACTCTGAGTACCTAAAGTATCTTAATATATGAAAAAGAAGTGCAATTTCAATAGTATGTTGAATTTTTTTCTAGATAATATAGAAATCCTACTGTAGTAAATAAAAGACATCTGTCAGCAAGACTTTTTGGGCTTAAATATTAGCAAAAAGAAATTTGTAAAATTACTTAAAAAAACAAACAAACTGGTAGCTCACCGCCCAGGCTGTCGTGTAACTATAAAACATGAAGTTTAAAACAAACAATAACCCCCCCCCCAAGAGATTTCTATATCAGCTAATGAAAAAACAAGAACTATAATAAAAAACAGTTAATCTTTATCTACCTTTCACATTTTCCAAAAATAGAAAATTAGGAATAAAAAATAAAAGACAAGACTAAGACTGTGCAAAAGAGAATTCTACCACAAATGAGTACAAAACATTTTAATAAATGTCATTAATGAATCTAAGAAACAGCCGCAAGAAGGTTTGATACAGAAATATCTGTGTAATCCTATGTTCTGACAGGTGTGTTCACCTGTCACTAAAAAGGAGAGCTGTACAGTTGTTTAGACTAGGAGTGATTTCTTGAAGTGTTCAGCGCGGCTGAATGAGTCTGAGGGAGAGTGGGCTCTGCAGTCTCTTTAGTGTGTGGCTAATGGAGCGGGAGCAATGGCTGTGCATGATGATCAGTTTGTTCAGTGACCTCCTGTCCCTCACTGACTCAAACACCTCCAGTTTCCGACTAAACAAACCGAGCCTCAGTCATTGTTAATGCAGATTTTCTTTTTTCAGTGTAAGCATTCTTCGTGACTCCTGAAGAGCCTGTGGCTTTTTCAGTAGCAGAAATTATCTTTATAATAGCCTTTCTTTGTTCCTGGGAAACTTTGAGGTTGCTTTTGTTTGGCTGACTTTTACATTTTACAAACTGGCAGATAAGACATGCTAAAAATATATCCTGGGACATTTATTTAAACAGAAATTGTCTTTACTTTGATTTCACATATGACATGATTTACCATCACTAAAACCTCTTTAAATTCTTTTAGTTCTTCCTTTATTTTCTCCTGTTTGTATTATGTTTCTATAATGCCTTTTCCCTCTTAATCCTTACATTGCCCAGCAAAATGCCCAGCGGTGTTTGTTAACCAACTGAAACAGTCCACTGCTTTTCTGCGTGTGTAGACGTGCCCTGAAAGCTCAATGAAAGGTTTGAAAGAAGTGTCGCTACTCTAAATAACTCACACCAAAATGAACCACCAGATGGAGCCTCTACACATCTCTGCTTAAGTTTTCAGTAGATCAAACCAAGCCACCCATACCAGCTAAAATACCCCGCACAGTACAACTGAGCCATGCCAGATCTCCAGGATTTATGTTTTCCATTTCATTTATCACTCATATTGTCAGATGCTATTTTTTATACAATACGTTTATCTCCTAAAACATAACTGGAAGACCTCTGAAAGTAAATAAACCATTATGAATTTCCCTCAATGTCAGAACTTTTTAATTTATTGTTTTGTCATTTTTTAAATCAAGAATAGCTAAACATCAATTAAACTCAAATGAACAGTACCTATCATCGGATTAGCTTTGTAAGTATTTGTTTGTTTGTGAAGACAAATCCTGAAGGATATCAAATTTATCAGTAAATAGATAAAGCCTCAAAATGAGGTTTTTACAAACACTGACATCCTCTTTACAGATTTACTGATACATTTGGTATCTCAGACCATAATTTGTAAAGCTATAGTGAATGTCTTACTTGGATTTGGTGTGTAGACCACAGGTCCACTGCAACATGCGCATTACATTGGGTGGAGGAAGACAGACTCAGTTGTGATGACATTAGTTGCCTGGTCAGACCTAATTGGAGAGCTTCTGATTCTGCTGTACATTGTATTATATTATAAAGTTATATACTCATCTAAGCATGTATTAGCATAACTACATTTTTAAGACAAGACTAGGACATAGACTGTATGTAGAATTAGAATTAGAATTCAACTTTATTGTCATTGCACATGTCACAGGTACAGGGCAACGAAATGCAGTTTGCATCCATCCAGAAGTGCTTTAGCCGTGATATAGATATATTACAATATATATTAGCAATAATATAGATGTGTAAGTAAAAGCTGGATGTGTAAGTAAAAGCTGGATGTAGCTACTGTGTATGGTGTCTAGAGAAGGAGCGAAAGTATGATGATAGCCTGTGTAATATAATATCTCTCAGTATTCATTTTGACAGCAAATCTTGGTATTATGGTGTAAAAATGTAAATGTGTCTATCTAACCTTAATTGCACAAAGAGGTAACTTCTGATTGGACCACTTCCAAACTTGTAACCATTTTCTTTGGATTTCAGTTAGTTCAGATTGGACCCTGCCTCTTGCCCTATAATA
Source organism: Oreochromis niloticus (assembly GCF_001858045.2). NCBI lineage: Eukaryota > Metazoa > Chordata > Actinopteri > Cichliformes > Cichlidae > Oreochromis > Oreochromis niloticus. Next base: position 10,648,751 of record NC_031975.2, read on the forward strand.
GCTGGGATATTATAGGACAAGAGCCCCTCCACGCAAAGTGCTGTAATGCTGATACCTCTTCCTTTCCAACTCTGGGTGCTGGGATTAATTTTCAGATAGTTTTTGACTGACTGGAGGAAGCAGTTTGTCTTCAGGGCGTTTTTTGTTGTCTTATTTACTGTTTTCTATAGCGGGTTGGTAAGTTTTAGGTGTCTGACGCATTTAGCTGTGTAAATAACTGGATGTGCTCTTAGAAAAAGGTGCAGCTGTCTGGAGTAAAAAGAAGGCAGGGTTTTAAATGTGTCAAGTTTCGACTCAGCGGCTGTGAAATTGCATGGGCATGTGTTATGCAATAGGCAAAACTCCGCCTACAGGTGCGCTGAGGTTTTCACTGTCCAACAAAACAGCTCGGTCCTCTGGCAGCGATAGTCGCGATCTGGACTCTAATAAACTTTCATGAAGGGATTTATACAGAGGAATTAATCAGGTGGAGTTAAGGTAGCATAAATGTTTGATCGTATGTGTCGGATATTACCTCTGCTCCTGCTGGGAGGATTCTTCCTGACAGGTGAGTTTTAGGAACTTCCGGGAGGCACATCGCATTATTAACGTGGTTCACAAACAAGACAACCGTGTTTAATAAAACGAAACACAACAAATCAAGTTCGGAAACTTATTTGGCCTCTGAGCTGTAAAGCCTGTGTTATTCTTTGGGCGTTCACGGTGTAGTACAGAGTATAAAGTACACTTACGTGTACTGCGACCAGTTTCTGCCGCCTGTAGCAGGCGTTGATAAGACTGTGTTTGGATTTGAAGCCATGGATTATTTCTTTGTATTAGGTCAGTTAAAAGTATAATCTATCACTTTATTAGGTACACCTGTTCAGCAGCTTGCTAACGCAAATATCGTGTCAATCATATGGCAGCAGATTAAAGCAATTAAACTAAAAAACGGGAAGAAACGTGACCGTGAAAGTGGCATTTTTGAAATGCTTAGACCAGACAGGCTGGTCTATCTCAGAAACTGCATTGGTCTGAAAAAGAAGGCATATCTAATATCCGTCAGAGGAGAATAATGGGCCACTACCTTAAGTTTATATGAAGGCAACAGTAACTTAAAATAACCACTTGTTACAACCAAGCTGTGCAGAAGAGCATCTCTGAATGCACAACACATCAAACCTTGAAGCAGATGGGCAGCAGCAGCAGAATACCACACTGTGTGACACTCCTGTCAGCTAAGATCAGTAAACTGAGGCTACAAGTTGCACAGCCTCACTAAAATGGGACAACAAAATACAGACGGGTATGATGAGCCTCGATTTCTGCTGTGACCATTCAGATGGTATTCGACTTAAACAACATGAAAGCATGGATCCGTTCTGCTTTTTATCAGTGATTCAGCCTTGTGGTGGTTTAATGGTATGAAAGAAAGAATTTCTTTGCGCACTTTTGGCCCCTTAGTACTAACGGAGCGTCGTTTAAACACCACAGTATTGTTGGTGACCATGTTCATCCCTTTATATGACCACAGCACTCATCTCCTGATGGCTGCTTCTCAAACTGATCTCAAACTGTTTTCTTGAAAATAACAATTCACTAGCTAGGACCACATCCCCACTTTAGGTTTCACAGCATTTCTAGCAGATAATGGCAGATGGCTTGAGCATAAATTGAGGCTGTGGTTTGGGGAAAGCCTGAGAGTTGACTGGCAGCGACTCTCAGGCCAGGCAAATCCCGGTGTACCAATGAGAAGTGAATGAATTGAAAAAGGAAGGGATGGAGGGGGGGTGGGGCACGAAAATGTACAGCTTGTAGTGCCGGGAGGGTCGAACTACAATGAGTTCACTGTACCTAACAGCCTCCACAGTCACTAAATCTGAATCCATCTTTGGGATGTGCTGGAAGAGGAGATCATCACGCATATGCAGCTGACAAATCTGCAGCAACTGTGCGATGCTGTCGTGTCAATATGGACCAAAATCTCTGAGATTGTAGAATCTATGCAGCAAAGAATAAACACAGCTGTGAAGGCAAAAGGGGGTCCAGCAAGGTACACCTTAGTATTAGTAAGCTGTACCTGATGAAGTGCCCAGTGGCTATATATGCCCACACATACCATTACTATCCACAATTCATGCCTTAATCCATGCAAGTAATTTCATTACTATTTATTTGTTAAAGAAGGAAGAGTAACAGTCTCCAAACAAGCTGTCAGCAGTGTTCTTATGTTTGTGTATTTTTCTGTTGTTAGTTGAGGTATAAAATACAATAGTTAAACTTTTTTGTGGATATTTAAAAAAGAAAAATCAACATGCCGTACATGCAATGTGTCGGTTTGACTGTAGACATTTGAGAATTACTATTTAAAGGCTTCAGCAACAGCTGTAATTTTTACAATCGAAAGCCAAACACTGTGAAAAAGCTTCTTGTATAAGAACAGTTTATATAAAAGAAGAAGTCAGAGCCCCAACTTTCTATATAAAATGACATAATATATTTTAAAAATAAATATATAAATATGTATACATAGCTGCAGCTGTCTGCAATACAAAGACTTTGTGCAAAAGACTATAAAAACGATATTTAATTTATTCTGGAAGAAGTTCAAACATATACATTCAAATTAAGTACAGCATGTTTGTGCTGCTCATGATGGATGCCAAACCTTCATATTGCATAGTGTGTGTGTGTGTGTGTGTGTGTGTGTGTCTCTCAGCATTAGCAACATTTTGTATGTATTTTGCTGGGATTTGCTCACCTTAATGTTGAATACTCACCTCAACAGCAAAATATGTCTGGGACCAACATTTACCTTTATTGTGGCTTCCTTTTGTTTCACTGTGTTTCTCTGCATGTTGTCTGACTGTTTTTAAGAATGCCAGTCACTCATCTTCCTTTTCGCATGTCATTCTGAGCAACTGACGCCAAAATCCAGTTGAACCAGCTGCTGTTGGCATTTTCTTCTGTGTTTCGAATGTAAATCTAAGCCATACATGGATTTTGCATTCTTGTTTAACTAACGTGTGATATGTGAGCTGGACAGTGTTTGATCATACAAAGTCATCTCTATATCTGACATGTGAGCAGGAATCTATTCAACATTTTAGAAAACATCTTTAGTATTAATTTAAAAAAATCCAGGTTTGCTGTGGGATTCTTACTTTTAAACAGGAAACTTGCACTAACCTCTGACTGCAGGGTTGTCTGATGTGTGATCCCAATACTTTTTTTTCCAATTAGTTTTCATTTTTTCTCTTTAAGTCAGCTTAGTTTCAGTAAGTTGCGCAGAGATGCAAAGAAATCCTGTGTCTTACTGGTGCTGGAAGTCTCTGAAACTTCCATTTTTCATCTGCACCATATCACTAAAATCTGAAACATCCTAATGTGTTTATTACTTCCAGGCTGGACTATTGTAATTCATTATCATCAGGTTGTTCTAAAAGTTCCCTAAAAGGGCTCCAATTAGCAGATCTTGAGGTAGATTAACACTAACCTCATAGTAGGTGTGCAAGTACAGATGTTGTTAAATTACAATTTGCTGTGTTCGTTGTTGTACTGGCAGACATGTAAAACCACAGTCAGGTCACATAGGTTCAAGCAGTGCCTGTGGAATAGATCGTCATGTCGTTGCCATAAGAAAGTAACAAACTCACATTTTATATTGAAAGGCAGTAAAGTTCTGAGGCACATGACATGGTGTGTCAAGGACATTCCTGCGGTTAATGAAATGGGCAGTTTGAACTACTAACTTGAATCTTGATTGTTCTCATTTGGTCGTGTTTATTTCAGGTGTGCGGGATGTTACTGGGATCGAAATTAGAACGGAGAAGGAAATGGAAGCAGTCAACGGGACGGATGTGAAACTAAGCTGCACCTTCAGTAGTACTCATCCGGTGACTCCACATTCTGTCACAGTATCCTGGAACTTCCAACCCCTGAATTCAAAACCTGGCGAGTCTGTGAGTATAAAATAGATTTTTTAAAATGTAATGAAATTCAGTCCATAAGACTTTCAAATAATACCTAATTTCTTCCTCTCAATTTCAGTCTTGTATTAGCTTCTAGTTTTATATGCTTAGAGTTTCCAGTGTGTGTTAATATTTTCTATTTCTGCACTTCCTTTTCTTTTGTCATTTTCTGTAATGTATGTGGCAGCTGTTTTACTACCAGGATGAAACGCCTCACCCTCCAACGTCTCCGCAGTTCAAAGGGCACGTATTGTGGTCGGGAGATATCATGAGAAAAGATGCTTCCATCACTCTCAAGAACGTGAATCCAACTTTTAATGGCACCTACAGCTGCCACGTGAGAAACCTTCCAGATGTTCTAGGCAATATTGGAGAGATCAACCTCAGAGTGGTCAACAAAGGTTAGACTATTGGACCTCAATACCAAAAATAACACCTCGTGGATTGAATTATATAATTTATGATTTGCTACACAGTTTATCTGCTAAACAATCTGCTAAACTGCTAAAAACAAATAAAGGAAGACTTTGAAAACATCAGGTCACAATGATCGAAAAAGTCATGCTCGATATCTTTTCTGATCTGGACTGGATGATGTGCTAGGAGCGAAAAGATCCTGCATCGTTTCATGGAAATTAAAATGATTAATCCACAGAGGGCTGAATTCAAAGACAGAAAAATACAGCAGGCTGGTCCATTTGGCCAAAATTTCATTGCAGTAACTTCAAACGATGGTCAGTAGTTTGTAGGGCACTTGTGACATTTGTATGTGTATATATTAGAATAAGTCTTTTAAAGACTGATGCGTTGCATATATGACGACTCTGTTACTTTTGAGAGTAAAAGTTTGACTCATTCATCGCATCGTTATCAGAAGCACTACAGCGAGTAAAAAGAAACACTTAAAATAAATAGAGAACATTTTAGTATGTGCCATGTGATTGAATGAAGCAGGACAGTGTGATTAACCACTGGATCGCTCATTCATCTTTACTTTGTTGTCTTCATTCTTGCTCCTAGTGTCCCTCTCTGAGATAAGTTTCCTGGCGATCGTAGTTGGAGGTGCCTGTGGTGTAATCCTGCTCATTCTCACTATCTTTGTGGCAGTGAAGTTCTACAAGAAAAGGAGGAGGGAAAATGACATTGAGCTGCACGAGCACGATTTCAAAGACTCAACTGTGTGGTGAGGGCCAGAGAACTCTGTCTTTGGGGACTGGTGTGGACTCTGGTTGGCTGTTGGGTTGATTTTGCTGGAGGAGATGACTAATAAGGATAAGGGCATCTTCTTCTATGTTTTTCCTCTGTCGTTAACATCTTGAATATTAATGTATTTTTTTTTTTTATTCAGTTATTTCAGTATTAGAGCTCAAACACCCGTTCCAGTCTGTACACTTTTGTATGTGTGTATATACTATTGAGACTTTTTTTTTACAAAGTTGGTCCTGATTGTGACTACTGAATACTTTGTAACAGAATTTTTTAAATGTCGGTTATGAATTGTAATCATGGTTGGTTTTTATAATGGTGGTTATTAATACTTGTTCACAGCAGCAGTTCTAACTGAATGAGTGAAGCTGTTTTTCTGTATAATCTTTAGCATTTTACCATTTAGTTAGCATCTTTCAATCACAGCTTATTTTATTGTAAATTTTATAGATGTAAATTTTAACTAGAGCAGCTTTTTGAGGTAATTGTACACAGTCTTCAACATAAAGAAAATCTGATACTGCTGCAGTGAACTGAGTTAAATGCGCTCTGCTGTCTGCTGCTAATGGGTTACGTTACAGCTTTGGCAGATAAAAGCTGTCTGGGCAAAATCTTCTGGGTGTCTCCTTTTCTGTATATTTTTTTTGCTGAGGTAAACCAGTGTCTTTTGTATATTTGCTTCCCTTTTGATTGAAGCCAGTATCCCACAAATAGTTCTTCTCATTGCATCTGTGTTTGTGTGTGACTGTTTGGTGGGGGTGCTTCAGCAAACCCGAGGAGGCAGTGCATCTGACAGGGTTGAAGGAGAAAAAAGAGGTTAGTTCAGACGACGAAGAGTCTGAGCCCAGCAGTGGAGATGATGACGACGACGACGACGATGATGACGACGACGATGATGATTAGATAGATGCATTTTTCTTGAGTAGCCTTTTCATTGTTCATTCACACAACTTTGTTGGGCTGATCATGTGGATGTGATGCATTCAGAAAGTTTTGTGACCGCCAATAAAAAGCAAAAACTTTTTCTGAAGGACTCTCTCCGTGCACCTCTGGACCCCCCCCCCATTGAAGTGTACAGCGGGCAAATCAGGTAAAGCTCATCTGTACAGTCATGAAAATGTTGTGAGCTCCCACTTTGTAATTTATTCTGCTTTTTCATATTACGGCATACTGCACATTACAGTAAATGATAAAGTAGTTCCCAATCAGTTTTGTGCAAATATAGCATTGTGCTTCCAAATATCTGCCCACTTCTTAAAAAACAAACAAAGTTGTGATATTGTAAAACGTGAGTAAAAACTGAGAAAAGCAGTGATTTGCAAATAAGTTAAAGCTTTTATTTATTTGGAAAAAAAATCCAAAACAAGGAAACGTTGACTTGTTGACAATGCTGGTTTGTTTTTAAGACTCTTTCATACAGCTTCTTCTTTTTTTTCCTTTTTCTTTCTTCTTTTCTTTCTTTCTTTTTTTTGCCTCAAAGCACTTCCATGTTTTATACTGTCTGTGGATAAACTGAGCTTTTTTTTTCTTCCTTGCCAAAAAGCTTGCATTTGCAGACAGCAAATCTCGACCAATGACATTTCAGCTGAGAAAATCAAGCGTGTTAAGCTCCTAGCCTTAAACAGAAATCATGTGCAGGTTACAACAGTTGGCTAAGCTCACTCCTTTTTAACTATTACAAATTATTTCCACTTCCCAATGTGATGCACCAACCAAAGCTGACTGATTCCAGCTTTTTCTGCACGAATAAAGAACTTACACAACTATTTCAGTACTCCACATACATACTCCAGTATACAGGCACCGATGTCTGAAATGTGTTGAGTTGTCATTTCATTTTTTAATAACTGGGACAAATAAATGCCAGACTTGTTCATTGTACTGTTTATGATCGCTATGTTGCTTTGTTGTTTGTGTAATCTCATTGGGGATTTCTACTCAAAAACTGGACATGTATTGCCCTTCTGGGGTGTCCATGAATGTTTACTGTTAAATAATTGAACTGTAGATGTGTAAAGCGTAGGCCCTAGTAAAATGTTTCATTGCTAACACTTCCCCTTTGCCAGTGTAGAAAGTGCTTATCTGTGCTGCTGCCACAAAAATGTGTGTCTGCATAGATTTCTTTCTGAAAGTTCACCAACAGGTTTATGAGCAATGACTGCTGTTAACTTCACGGACAACTAGCAAGTTTGTGTTCTGTTTTTTGTATAAAAAGTGTAAAATAAAATTTTCTGTTCAGCGACTTTTGAATGAAGTTTTGTTTTGTTTTAATCATAGAAGGGATCAGTGTGTGTACAGAGAGGCTCGATATTAACAGCTCAGTAGCGTGGGAGAGAATGCAACATACCAACTGCCAGCCACTCCTCAGTGTGTGTGTCCACATGACACTGAGTTACTGTAAGTCACTCTGCCCTAAAACAGTTGATTGCAGCTTACAGTTTGTGCTGGAAAGTCACTTTGATGTTTTCTGTGTCTTCAAATAATTTGAAACACTCTCACTGGGACAGTTATTGAAAGGATATTGGTGACTTTACTTTGACACTGCTCACAGAGAGCATAAATTCACAAAAACATCAAACAGACGTGGAACACATCACTGGTAACTTGAATGCTCATTTTTTTATATTCCTGAAATTGAATTACGTTGTCCATTTGTTACCTGTTCTGTTCATATCTGTCCTACGATAAACCTAACTCGAGTTGCTGGAACAATATTAGTTACTAAGGCGGGGTGGAAAGACTGGGACATGCAGGAACTTGCCTGGAATTGTCCAAGCTTGTCAAAAAACCCCATCTGTCTCCCTACCGATTCATTTTTTCATTTTATATTGTGCGGTGTATTTGTTATCATTGAAAACAACTCGCTGAACCACTTTACTTTATTCTTTGTCATTAGATCCGTGTAAGTGTACCATATTTGACAATCACAGAACCACATAAAATTGCTGTGCTGTTTTTGCTGTGAGAGATTAACTTACCTCTCATTAAAAAAATAATGTTTTGGTGTGATATGACAGTTTAGTGGCTAAGTTGGGTATCAAACGGGTGCAAATGTTTTGAACTCTAGTTGGATTCTCTGCTGGGTAAATAGTTCCCGTCTTTTCCCACTGCCGACGTCAGATAAAGTCATTGTGGCCAAACATATCGAGACTGGTCTTGTTTTTTCAAAGGACTTTGTTCAGATTTTAACGATTTTTTTGTTCATTTTCTAGGATGGAATGATTACACAGTAAACATTTTAATTAATGTAAAAAAAACAAGAATTAGGTGCACAAGTTGGAATTTATTTTGGAGAAAGTGTACATATGGGCTCAAAATAAATATATACACTCACACAAGGCTCTACAGTGTTTTATAACTTGACAAGGCCAAGGCCTGTTAACGACTCATTGCTGATTATGAATGACTATAACTTGTAGTTTCTCTTTGCCAGCATAAAAAGGATTTGTCTGACAGCACTCACTGGATTGGCCAATATTTACCAGGAAACTGGTTAGCCTGTTCAGCAACAACCTAATAACCACCAAGGCTCAATACTGCAACAAAGTGGAAACTGCTGGATCACCGGCATCACTGTCCACAGTGAAGTGAGTTTCACATAGCCACAGGCTGAGCGGTTATCCACCAAGAAAGAAGCTCCTGCTCCGAAACTGAAAGCTTCAAGCTTGACTGAAATTTGCAGCTGCCCACAAGGACAAGCCAAATGACTTCTGGAGAAAATGTTTTACGAGAGTGAAGTAAAGGTGAGACTGTACCAGTTGTCAAGCATGGCAGTGGTATAATCATGCTCTCACGCCGTTTTTCTTTAAGTGGTACAGATACATTACACAAAGTGACTGGAATAATGAAGAAGGAATACCTCCAAATTCTTTAGCTTCACCTCAAATCAACAGCTAGACAGTTGGAGCGTGAACACGGCTGCATACATTACATCAAAACTGGTTTTGGAATGGATAAAGCACACTAACATTAAGCTGCTAGAATGCTTTTCCCAAAGCCCCAGCCTCAACCCTGTTGAAAATTTAACAAACTAAAAACAAAAAATCAGGTCAGTTCAAGAAAACCAACCAATTTAAACAAGCTCAGAGATGAGTGGTCAAATATCCAATTAGATTTATGGCAGAAGCTTGCTGATGACTACCAAAAGCATGTGGTTGCAAATAGCTAAGGAAATTTTACCAAATATTGTGGGGATGTTTGTATATATATTGGCCTGTGTGCATACTTTTGACCCTGTGTAGATTAGAGAAATTCCAAAATCATTTCAATGTTGGTGCCCTAAATCTTAGTTTTTCAAACTTATTAAAGCTGTATGCTGTAGAATTATTCCACCCTGTAAAACATTCAAAGAAATAATTTAAACACCCAAATTAGCATCACATTCATGCAGCAACCGAGGAACCACCAAGGCTCAAGCCTGAAACATTATGGAAACTGCTGAAACACCAGCGTCACTGTCCACAGTAAAGCAAATGTCATGTAGCCATGGACCGAGAGGGTATCGAACAAGAAAGACACAAGAACTATGAGTGTATGCAGAGCTGTAGTAAGGCTAACAGGAAAGGATTTTTACTTGTACTGAAGTATTTTTACAGAGTCACGTGTTTTGCTGCAGTAAATCCATATACCAAGATTTTCTTTTAAAAGCCTGAGATAAACTTTAAAACATCTGCAAGTCATAATGCATTATGTAACAGACATGTCTACCAGTAAATACAATATGATTATGTTTTGTACTGGCTGTAAATTGACGTGCTCTCTGTGTAGTTACAGTCATCCTGCACAGGTCTGCAGTAGCTCTCTGTCTTCCTGCAGCACAATGCTGTTGTTTTTTTCCCTTATTGCAGTTCTGGAAGAGTTCCCGCTGCTGCTGCATTGATACTCCAGTGGAGGGGCCTGCAGAGGAGAGCAGTGAGCCTGCAGCCTGCCCACGTTATCTCGCACCCATGAAACGTCTCCACTCTACCTGCTGTGACCTTGCACCAAACCTTACCTACCTGTACGGGTTTAATAATGGAGGCGTGAATAATCCACATCAGTAATCACTGTTAGTGTATATTTGAAATCCTATGATTCTCTTATTCATGACGTACGTGGGATTACTCCATTCAGCCTCATGCTGTTTAAACAAGCACAAAGAAATAACTTTACTCACTCAACTTCTTATGAATAATACTTTAGTTTACATACCAACACGCATGCAATGTCAAGCCTACTGAATGTATCATATACTATAGAAATAACAGTAATAACACAATATTTCTATTGCTGACTATCTGAAGTTTTGCACAACTAACACAAAACACTAATGTATTTTAAAGAGCGTATGAACTTGTAAATTAAGAAACAGAAAAGATGCAGTTTGTTATTCCCCCCAAATAACACCTTTCTCAATAATGACAGTATCAACTTGTAAATAAGAAAACACAGTTATTAGCATGTAAGGCAAATACTTGCAGTTTAAAGCCCTTGGAATCGTAAATCTCTCCATTTTTTTTCTTGTAAACAGAAAAAGAAAATGAAAAAAAAGCTCTATCAGCAGCGGAAAACAAGCATGCATGGATGTGAGCAGATGTGAGTTGTCCCTGTGTCCTCTATCTGTCCAGCTGTACCTCGACTCAGGTGGCAAGCTCTGTCACATGGTCTCTGCTGCATCCTCCTTAAAACTCACAAATCTCTCTCTTTCTTCTTGATCCACAATGAAGCTGCATTTTTTTTTTTGTATTTGAAAAACTTTTTGTGACCATAGAGGCACCTAACAGATGGAGTCTGGCAGGCAAATAAATTTAATTGAGCCAGGTCTGAAATAAACCAATCAAATCTGTAAGTTAAGTGCTAAGTATTTTCTGCTGTGGTGAATAGTGCTGACATAAGGCATTGCTGAGCTGTTGTTGACTGATGGTCTTTACATTTATGGCAAAGAAGCTGTCGTGCTTTACAAAAAAGATGACTGTACACACTCTTGTATCATAATGGACTTGCAGCTGAGTTTTAACAGATTAAAGAACGAAATAACAATACACTAGATAATGTGACTTTGTATGCACTAAATAAGGCATACTGCACATTAAACATAGCTATTCACAGCTCTGAATGGTAATGCGATGCAAAAAATCTTCACCTTACAAGACAAAACGACAGAAGAAACAAAATACGAGCAGCTTTCAATCATTACAATTAAAAGAAAAAGACATTTTAAAACAAGTCCATGCAAATAAGAAGCTACTTTACTGCTTTCCTCACCCATTCTAAATCTCTCATGTTGGAAAATACGGTGTTACCCATGAAAGAATGATGAAAGAACTGTTTATGATAGGAGCTTTTAAGTGTGTGTCTTACAGGAGACCTGGGGGATCTGTGGTTACGTACCCAACCTCCACGTCAACCTGCACTGCAGAACTTTTCTCTGAGCTTCATAAACACTGTCAAAAGTGCCTGGGTGTGCACACCAATGGGGGGGGGTAGGAGAGAAGGAGTTGTCTGGGGCGTTGGAGGGGGTGCAGAGGTGAGGTAAGAGAGAGGTGGCATGCAGCCAGCTGAGAGGACAGAGAAAAGTTGGGAGTTAGCCGGAGAGAGGAGCAGGGAGATTTATCTTCACTGAGGCTGTGCTGAGGAGAGATAAGAGCCCCGGCGTTTTCCCTGGATGTCTGTCTCTCTGTACTATTTTTTTGCTTACCTCCCCCCTCTCTTATTTAATTGTCACTCTTCTTGGCTGGCACTGCAATGTGGCTGTCTCTGCAGTGAAAGTGCTGCCTGGCAGATTCTCCTTGAGTGAACCCTGGTTGTGCGCAGTGAGTGCTGCTCTGCCTCCGTCCTGTCCACACTGACTCAGCTGTGCATGCAGTTGGTCAGCCCCTGAGTGAGCACCAGCTGCAGGAGCAGGTAGGCAGTAGCAAAGTTAAACTGTGCTTACCATCAAGTCATGTTTCTTTTCACTCAGCATCCTTTATTTTTATTTGTTTTTTTCTAAAAAGGTTATTGTATGTGTAGGAGGCTTGCATTTTCTGTGCACTAATATAACTTTTTACTGTACTGCCTGTGTATTCATGGTGACAGATTTTAGTTAATTAACCTTTTTCCTTCCTTCTCCTCACCCTCCTCCTCCTCTGCCCACTGCCTAACCGACAGTCCCTTCTAAAGGAGTGCTACCCTGAAACAGCTGCAGGTGCAACACTTGGAGTACACGCATCCACAGAGCAGCTTCCTGATTTTTCCAGTGAACAGAGAGTATTCTCCTAGCTGTCGGGGCCAGCGTTGGATACTGCAGCATCATTTGTTTTGGAGCAGCTCTAGCGGCCATGGAGGTCCGGTGGATTGGGGTTGAACCCGTGAGGCTGGGCCCTCCACACACAACCTGTGGGCTGGTCTTCTCTTTGCTGCTTGGTAATGTCTGTCTTTCTTTTTATGTCATATGATGTGTGCAGTGTTAGAAAACTTCATCTTTTCCTCACATCAGTATTTATTCATGTGTGTAGGGAGAATAATGATGCTTTGGTATTTCTAAGTCTTACACTGACCTTCATCTCTGACCTATGCAGAGCACAACAATTTGTGGAAGAAATAAGAAACACTATGATTATATTTGTTTGGGTTTTTCTTGGGTTTTTTTGCATGATGTTGCATTTTACATATTGCTCTGAGCCAGATGGAGTGGAGGTAGGGCGGTAGGTGGAAGTCTTGTAAACTAACTAGTTTTGTTAAATTCATATGAGTCATAAAGTTTTGATGGCTTTTACAAGTAAGCACAAAGTAACAATACAAGCCTGAGATTATTTATAACCAACAGATAGGTAATAATGTGGTTTGACACTTCAAATAATCAGTCAGAGCTGATACTTGATGCTGATACTTGTGCTTTGAAATACCCACATCCTTTCTAGAGTCATAACTTAATTTCTATTCATGCCTCTTTTGGGGCATCAGTGCAGCAAACACACATTAAACATTTAAAGCTCCCTTGTTTAAAACATCTTGTGTAGGAGAGGCTGTAAGGTTCCCTTATAGTCCCAGTCCATTTCAAGTCCTGTAAGGTGCATAAAAATGAATCTATTGCAATAAATATCCTGTGTTCTCCACTTTTAATACCAAATTCTTTTCTTTACATTGTGTTACATTCACACACAGGAACAGATGAGTCACTGTCACTGTCTGGCCAGGTTTTTCATAAACAGATCAGCGATTTTTCACAGGTGTTCTTTTTTTTCTCTTTTACAATGTATAAGAAATGTTCAAGAAACACGTGCGGAAACTGCACAGTAGGCCAAATCTGCAGATGCAGGTGGCCAGAGCGAGAAAGATGCTACGGCGGCTAGAACATAGCTCAGGACAGTGATTATATTATAAGAGTACAGAATGATATTTGCCTTATGTAATGCATTTATTGTATAATGCACTGTAAGGTGCTTTAGAAGATATGGCTAACAGCCTGAACAGAGAGAATAACAGTTTTATAGCCACATGTAGGATAAAGAGAGGCAGGTACTATGGAAAATAGATTTTATGTTATTTCTGAGTTATTATTATTATTATCTGAATTATGACTTAGACAAATCATCTTATGTCTTAAGCATAATGGCATTGATGGGCTTCATTTTTAGACAGTGTTTAGTCAGAACCTTTAAAAGGTAGATGTCATTTTCATGGATGGTATGCGTCTTTATTTTACCTTCAAATAATGATCTGTTCTTGTCCCCACATAGCCCTCACAGTAGTTGGTGGTTTTTTGCATATATCGGTTAATAAAAAAAGAAGAAGAAGAAGAAAATGTTGACATATGTGGGTTAGAAACTGGAACACCAGTGTGCTACTTTTATCTGAAACACCAAGACTCACAAAACAAGTTTTAATGAACAGTTAGAAAAAAGACACAAAGTACAGTAGTTGGATTTAGAAGAGAGCAGTAAATACCAGAAGGTTTTCAGTGTGTTAGTGACAAAACAGAAAGAAGATGTTTTTTTATTTTCCTTGTGTGAGCAGCTTCAGTATCTACACTGATAACAACAGTGTCCTTGTACTGGAAAATGTGTTAGTTAAGGACACACAGAGGGGCTAAAAGAATGAAAATAAAATCAAACAAATACTGTGAAAAAGCTCTAGTGATAAAAGAATAAAATAAAACATGCATGATACTGCAGAGTGATGGTGCTGCTCTCTCATTACTCCTTTTCTGGGCTCGCTGGCCTGCATAGGAGCAGCTGAGGAAAAGATTAGAAGGTGTGATTTTTTTTGTGTCAGGGCAAGAGTGAGCTGAGAGTGAATCGATAGCATGCACACTTACAGTGCCCCTCCCCCGTCTTTCGCTGTGTCAGTGTGTGTTTCCTCTTCCTGCAAATGGTGCTTGTTAGATGTTGACCTTGAATATATTATGCACACAGTGTCCACAAACCACAGGGCAGAATCACAGGAATGTTAGAAAGAGTGTAGAACATGTTACTACTCCCATGCAACTACTGATCATATAATAGGCCTGTGTTAGTGTTTCCCTGCATTAAATCTCCAACCTGCAAAGCCCACTGTCAGCATGTACTTTACCTCACATCCTTCACAGGTAGCAATAAGCAAAAGGCACATTAGTGGTGTAGGCCAGAGAGAGAGAGAGAGGAGAGCTTCTGTCTGTCCTCGACCTGCTGAAATCATATACTGTAGCCATCTGCTGTCTGTGACCTTCACACAAAAGCAAGTGCTAAGTTCAAAAGTGTTACAGTTGCAGTCTGAAGTTTACATACACTCATCACAGGCATGAAGGTTATGGTCATTTGAGGATTTTAATGATTTCTTCAAACTGTTCGTCTGTACATCTGTAATGACTTACAAAAAACAGGGATTGGGTGCACAAGTTTGAATTTATTTTGGATTTTCTCCAATTCACACTGGGCCAGAAATATACATTTACTCACATAACATTCAGTAAGTGGGATTGAAAGTTCTACACTGTTTTGTTCTTTTGTTTTTTTGACAAAGCAAAGGCTTATTAACTACTCATGGTCATGACTGACTGCAACTGGAACAATGGAAGGAGAATTGTAGATTTACAGAAGTTGGGAAGGTCTCTTGTAGTTTTTTCAGATGTGTCACCACTTCGCTGACGTCTGTTAGAAGTCCCAAACTAGCACCCTCAGATAAGAGGAAATTGGTTAAGAGGTTCAGGAACCACAGAGGCTCAAGCCTGCCATGAATGGAAAAACTACTGGAACTCCAGCATCACTTTCCACAGTGAAGTGGGTTTCCCATCATCTACTAAGCGGGCATCGACCAAGGAAGTAGATCGTGTGACAAAGTCAACACTTTACAGCTCAGCTGAAATTTGCAGCAGCCCACCCCTTTTTTTAAGGTCATTGTAGATGTACGCTGTCATTTCACTCTGATAAAAGAACAGTTCAAAGAAATCATTAAAGGCCCCAAAATACCAGGACATGCATGTTCATGATGAGTGCATGTTAACTTTTGACTACAACTGTATACCTGATATAAAAATATATATCAGGTATACATAAATTGAACATAAATAGATAAAAATAACTGAATTGAAATAAGTAAAGTATAATCACAGCACACTCTGATGCTGATGGATGCTGATTGTCCTTGGTGTACAGTTACAGTTTTCACAGCAAAGTCACAGCAAGGACATTCTGGTGTTCTCTTACCAAGAGTTTGAATTGTTTAATGCTATTAATAGAAATAATATCTGTGGTGTTAAATATATTTTCATAAAATAAAAACTTAAGTAGTTGATAGGATAAATAATTTGTGATCCATGCCCATTACACGCAATGCTAGTAAGCAGTGACTGTGTATATCTACTTAAAAATGGTACAAAGTAATCTAAAAGGTGACTTTTCAATATTAATCATGCATCTCTTTTTACTGTACAAAAAAGTACACAGCACAACATGTATTCTCCTGTTCATGAACATAAAAGTTACTGACATTATAATAACATTGACAACTGGGATCAGAAATGAAAATGATGGGCTGACATTGTGGGAAATATCCCTTATTCACTTCCTTGTCTAAGTGCTACACTTATACCACATTTCTGATGAATATGAACTAAAATCCAACCATCAGTATTTCTAATGCTGATGAATTTCTATATTACGCTAAATCAAACAAAATCTCGGCTTTTTTATGCCTTCTGTTCTGTTCTCTGTCAAGATGATCCCACCCTGCTTCAGTAATGTTGAAGAGCAGTTCATGATTTATATATTGTTAAGCTGCATGTTTTTCTATTTATGTGTGCTTTTACTGTATCAGCAGTGTGTTTGGGATAATTGTTATTGTTTCAGATGGTATTGCGTGGATCAAAGTTAGACAGTGCTTTTCCATCAGTTTCGATAAGATCACCAACACCGCTGGCTAAAATGAAACCCCAAACCATCACAGAGCCTCCCAGCCAGGGGTGGAGATGGCAGAATATTCTCACTTCTCCATGCTGACAACCTCCATACATATTAACAATGATTTGATCCAAAAATTGTGATTCCTCACTCTATATGACTTGTTGATTTTCAGTCCTGTTCTTGTGTAATTTGCCATAGCTCAGCATTATATCCCTGTTTCCCATTAAGGATGGCTTCTTGACAGCCAGCCTTCCACTGAGACTGTTACTGATAAAACTTCTGTAAACAGTTGATTTTTTTTTCTCTGTTTCTTAAGGACATGACTTTCAGATACTATTCATCTGCTACACTTTGTTTTTAGACCTGCCACTTCGTCTTTTTTATGGACACACTCCACACCATGCTGAGACATGCCAGGTTTTTCCACTAATAGCTCTTTGGGAATCACCTGGTTGATGAAAAATACTATTTCATGTCTTTTAAACTGTGTTATCTTTAGCATTTTTTAGAGATTCAACTAATCAAATTAGTTTTTACTCTCAGCTGTGTGTAACAATGTGCCTAAAAATACAATTTATAATTGGTTCCTTTCTAAGTTTTCTGCCATGAATAGACACAACAATTGTTCATCCTTTTAGTTAGGTACATATTTTATGCTTGAATAATTCAGAGGTCAGTGACAAACAAAAACCATTCCTATGAAAATGGTTAGGTACAATGACTGCACTAAAATTGAATAAAAAAGCAACCAAAGAAAACCTTTGACCTTCAGAAAGCCTGTGCAAATATTGCTCAAGAGCATTTAAAAAATGACAAATAAAACAGACAACTTGAAACAAATATAAAGAAAGAGTTGTTTAAATGCTTTTTCCCTGCCTTGGTATCAACTAGTTGGTAGGTGTAGTTGTATATTTAACAAACAGATATGAAATTACTGCCGATCTTCTAATCTAACTCTCAGCAAGAAAGCAAATAACCAAGACAAAGAAAAATGATTACTCCAGCATACAGACCTCACACTATGGTACTGCACTGTAAGACTGGTGTATGTCCTATCTTCATGTTTTTTGCCATTCCCTACTTTTCAGGTGTGTGGTCTGCTCAGGCCCTTGAGATGTCTGTCGGGAAAATTCCCTTCCTTCAGGCAGTGAATGGGAGCACAGTTACTTTGCCGTGCACCTATGCCAGCTGTATTGGCATTGAAAATCTCTACTTCAACTGGCAGTTCAATGACAACGGCACCATGCAAAAGGTAAAAACCTTCCCCTTGATTCAAAGATTTCTGTTCGGGTTTTTCTAACTTGTGCAGTCGGCAGCAGTTTTGAGATGACCGATATCTTGCTGATCCCATCAGGTCTGCGAGTCAGTGATACCTTCAGAGGGGGTGGTGCCAGATGTGACTATATTCCGGGAGCGTGTGGAGTTTGTGGGGAAAAACCATCAAAATAACGTCTCCATCTTGTTGTTGAACATCACCTTTGAGGACGGGGGACAGTACACGTGTTTTGGACGCAATCCCAAAGAGCACCACAAGAACCATAGTGCCATCTTCAACCTCATAGTGGTTGACGAGTGTGAGTGGTCATGGTCTATGATATATGTCACAGTGCCATCTTATTTATTTTTCTTTCATTACAAAGTTAAATATATCCTGTTAGATTTTAAGGACATCATTGTTAAACTCTAAACCAGCTTTTTTCTGCCCCATTGAACCAGTCATTTGAATGCTCATGCAGTCACACTGATATACACCAATCAGTGCATAACATCAACGACCACTGACAAGTGAAGTGAACAACATTGATCATCTCTTTATCATGGCAATGGTTAGTGGGTGGGCTATATTAAAAAGCAAGTGAATAATTTGTTCTCAAAGTTTATGCGTTAGAAGCAGCAAAACTGAGAAAGCACAAGAATTTTAGCAAGTTTGACAAGGGCCCAAATCTAGTGGCTGATCTGGTGTGTCAGAGCATCTCCAAAATTGCATCTCTTGTGGGGAGTTTCTGGTCTACGGTGGTCAGTATCTATCAAAATTGGTCCAAGGAAGGAACAGTGGAAAGCCAGTGACTGGGTCATCGGCAGCCAAGGCTGGATTATGTGATCCAATCCAACGAAATAACTGCTGTAGCTCAAGTTGTAGAAAATGTTAACATTGGTTCTGGTAGAAAGGTGTCAGAATACACAGTGGATCCCAGTTTGTTTATATGGAGCTGCATAGCCACAGACTAACCAAAGCACCCATGCTGACCCTAGTCCACCACCGAAAATGCCAGCAATGGACACATTAGCATCAGAACTAAACCATAGAGCAATGGAAGAAGGTGGCCTGGTATGATAAACCACATTTCCTTTAATATCACGTGTGCATCGCTAACCTGGGGAACGCCTGGCACCGGGATGCACTATGGGAGGAAGCCAACCCAGTGGAGGCACTGTGATGCTTTGTGCAATGTGATGCTTTGTGCAAACCTTGGGCCATGCCATCCATATGACCACCGACCTAAGCACTGTTGCCGACCATGTGCTCCCTTTGATGGACGCGGTATTCCCTGTGGACTCTTTCAGTAGGATAATGCGTTGCAAAGCAAAAAAAAAAAAAAAGGTTCAGGAGAGGTTTGAGGAGCACAGCAATGAGGTGTTGACTTGACCTCAAATTCCCCTGATCTGAGTCCAGTTGAGCATGTGCTGGACAAACAAGTCAGATTCATGGAGACCCCAACTCACAACTTACAGGACTTCGAGAATCTGTTGCTAACATCTTGGTGTTAGATACTACTACTACTACTACTACTACTAAGTAGTAGTAGTAATAATAATAATAATAATAATAATAATAATGATAATAACTTTATTTATAAAGTGCTTTCAAACAAAGTGCTGTACAGCTATTTGACTGTACTATAGTCAAATAGCTACAGTACGTCGTCACTCTATTGGAGTCCACGCTTCAAGGGGTCAGGACTGTTTTGGCAGCAAAAGGCAACTGACACAATGTTAGGCAGATAATGGTAATGTTATGGTTGATTGGTGTATAAGGCAGTCACAGAAACCGTGGTTTTCCAGATGCTCAACTGGACTGGTAAAAATAAGAGAGAACATGCATGTGTCGAAGGCAAAATTACGGAGCCCCGCAAGGGACATGGGAGAAAAAAGACAATAAAGCTGAAATTTTGCGAGATCTCGCAAATGTTTTGGCCGCATTCTTCGGAGGCCGCCAGCTCGAAGCCGACCGGGAGGTAGAGGAACGATGTGCCGGGAGTGCGGTGTTCCCCCCGGCTGTAGTGGGCCTCGACCTCCCGTTAGCTTTGAGATGGTGGGTAACAGATGTCTCGGAAAACGTCGGAGCACTTTTGCAAATATGTGATGTCATGATAAACCGAGCAGATATTAGACGTTTACACAGCTACATTCACGCCTCAAAATATCTTAAAAGTTTATTTTGTGACCCACAAAGAGTAATATTAAAACTAAACTTGTTGGAAACGAATTGGCTGGGCCGCGCTATGAATTCTGGGATAGGTTGGGTTACGAAGGATACACCGACTCGGCCTTCAAATGCGACCTGCGAAGCATGCAGTCTATTTTGCGAGATCTCGCAAAAGGTTTGCGAGATCCTGAGTTAGTTTTGCGAGATCTCGCAAAAGTTCATCTTAATTTTTCATGTCCCTTGCGGGCTCCGTACAAAATAAATCAGGTCGCACATAGAAGAAAAACATATATTTGTGCGGTTAAGAAAAAGAAATCTGGTGACATTTCAAGTATTTTTTAAATGTTTCATTTATTTTTTTATATATATATTTCAAATATTTTTAAATGTATGTAATTTCATATTTACCTTTCACAGCATTTTTTGTGATTCTAAGACCAATAAATTTAAACATGTAGAAGGAGCAAAGGTCACAAGATCAGCTAAAACAAGAGGTTACCCTGAGACAGACAACGCCTGAACAACATGTCATCATGTTTAGCTACCTTCATCAGTTTTTACCTGGTCATTTGCTAATGCCTGCAGTGAGGGAGGTGGACAACACGCTGACCATCATCATAGCTTCGGCTGTGGGTGGGGCCATCGCGCTGCTGATGGGCTTCATGCTGCTCAAGAACTTCACTCTCTTTGTTCTCACCAAACTCGAGGAGAAAAAGTAAGTTTTCTTATAAGCAATGATCTTTCACTAGATTACACAGTTGGTGCTTGGCATCAAGTTAGTTCAGCCAGTATACGTACATGCTGAGGATTTTCAGCTTTGAACTGTTGTGCGTCTACAGCTTTAACACTGTCTCTTTTACCTCCAACTGCAGTAAGGAGTGCCTTGTAACTTCATCAGGGATTGACAACACAGAAAATGGCCTCTCAGGATCCAAAGCTGATTCAAAACCAACACCAAAAAAGAAATGAGACAGTGCATGTAAAAACAAGTGTATATAAATATGACAGTGCTCATATTTATATACCTTCTCTGGATATTTGTATATGCTCATGTGTTTGCGCACATGCAAATTCATTATGTTCAAGTTAAAACCTTAACTCTGGTTGTGGCCTTCAGAGGGAAATTATACCAAATGTGTACAGAGAAGTAACTGTCCAGATGATGTACAACTAGATATTATTTAAAATGTGCACATCATTTTTGCATAACTGCATAATTTACATAAACAGTAGCAGATTAGAGATTAGATGAAACTTTAATAATCCCTCGGGTTGGTTCCTCCGGGAAATTCAGTTTCCAGTAGCACAGCACCGACAGAAGTTGCATGTTACAGAGCTGGAATATCAAATAAAGGGGAAACAACTAACACTTGACTTATTTAGGATATCCAGACAGTAACTGATCCTGATGAAATGTAACAAACAGGTAATGTATTGAGGCTTGGTGGAACACATCAGAAATCTCAAATGATCATTATCCCCATGTTGTCTTTCTGGGTGGGTCAATTCAGACGTCACTGCTCCGGCAACAGCAGTGAAGGTTTGAGCTTAAATGGACTCAACAACACGATGCAACATGATGAAAGAAGATACTTTACAAAAGACTATGTATTTCAGGAACTTGAAATGATTTTAAGTGATTAATTTCCTATTATTTTACAGGCCCTGTAAAAACAAGAAGTTTGAATAACTGCTTAAATGAATATTTGGCAATTCAATTCACAACTACAGTCTTCATCTGATACATTGTTACCAAGCTGTGAAAAAATTGTAATATATCTGTCGGCATAATTTTTTGTTGTTTTGTGTTTATACTTTGACCATTATATATTATTTTATATACACAATTGATACCAAATTTAAATGTTGCTATGTCTTTTACAGCAGTATAGCATATAGTCATGTGAAAAAGAAAGTACGCCCTCTTTCAGTTCTATGTTTGTATATCAGGACATAATAACAACAACAACAACAACAACAACAAAACTAATAATACTAATAATAACAAATGTACTTAGTGTGTACACTAAGTACATGCTTCATTAGCTTGTACAATCATCTTTAACAGCAATAAGTTGAAGAAGTCAGTGTTTCTCATATTGTTTTTAGAGGAATTCTTTAGTCCACTGAGATGTGCAGGCATTCAGGTACTGTATGTCTGCAAACCTCTACACTCTAAAGTCCCACCTCAGCATTTTTGTTTCTTTTTCAGCCATTCTGTACTTTGCATTACCCAATTTAGACCGCTGCTTTAGCTGTCAGGCAAATGGCTTCACATTTAACATCAAATTGACTCTAGAATATGTTTGTAATAAGAGGAGTTCGTGGTTGACTCAATAACTGTGAGGTGTCCAGGTCCACCACTACCGCCACGTTTTACAGTTGGTGTGAGGTGTTTTTTGCTGATGTGCTGTGTTTGTGTGGTATTGTGCATTATGGCCAAATGTCTCCACTTTGGCCTTGTTTGTCCAGAGGACATTGATCCAGGAGTTTAGTGGTTTGTCAGATGCTTTGTTCTTTTTAGAGGGAAGGGACTGACATGTTCAGCCTTTCAGTTTTTTAATTGTCGTGTCATTAGCTTTAGCATTTACATGCTAACTGAGACTGAGAGTCAAAGATCTAGCTCTTGAATATTTTTCAGTTTCTCTGTGCACTGCATGGTCTGACCTTGGGGTGAATTTTCTGGCAACTGTCCTGAATGGTTTCCACATGAGAATGGGCTTACTCACAGTAAAGTTCAAATTGTTTGGAAATTATCTTATGACCCTTCCCAGCTTGATGGCCAGCAACAGATGTTTCTCTAAGATCATTACTAATGTCTTTCTTCTTTTGTGTTTTTGGGTTAACAAACACCTGAATGCTCCTAACTGCAATATTAATTCCTAAAGATCTACTTATTTTTTTCATCGCCTGAATTTACGTAATAAAATTCCTGTTAAGAACCAGATAGTTTGTTAACAAATCATGTCATGGAAAACCTTAGAGCTGAAAGAGGGTGTACTGTCCTTTTTTGCATGACTGTCTTAAAATATTATATACTGTTGGCAAGTGCTTCCTGAAAGGATACTACTGGGTTCCTCTCTATAATATTTTAAGACTTACCTTATCATGTAAAGGCCCCTGAGATATCTGGAGCTATATAAATAAAACAGAAATGAACTAAACTGAATAAAGGGAAACCAAATGCATGCTCTGTTTTTAACCACTCAGATAAAACCTTCAGTATATATTTTTTTTTAAATGAAAAAACAACTGATGTGCACATTTTATGACATCGTAAAATGAGGATGTGATGTAATGTACACAAGCAATACTGTGTGGGTCCATTGCTGAAGCGATTATTAACTGCTACCACAACCAGAGTTGAAAAAAAAAAATATGTGACTGTTTTTCATCTGAAGTCAAAGAAACTTTCTTTGTTTAGGTGCTTGAAACAGGGAAAAAATGCAATATAATACAACTGGGCTGAACCGTCCTTTAACTAACACCAAATTCACTTACAACAGTAAATATATCTGTATAACTTTTTACACAACATTCAGATTGTCTGATTTATTCAAACAACCAACACAAAGACTGTATCGACAGAATGCGGCAGGATTCAGCCCAGTTCTTCATCCTCTTTGCTTGATATAAAACACAGGTGCCTGTTAGTGCTTCTATGCTTGTCTGTCACTTAGGACGGCTACATGTTGTAAAGCAGTTTTTAAAAACTCAAAAGCAAAAAGTAACACAACAAGCTTCTTAAAATAAAGGATAGACAATCCCCTGAACCCCCCCCCCCTCCCCCTCCTAGAAAAAGGACCCCCAAATGCTGCTTTTAAGACAAATAACCAATGCATTTAAGCATGTGCAATATGGGCAAAGCCTTTAAAAGATGTTCCTTTGGAAATACATGTTCTGCTATACCAACACTGGTAGTATCAGCTCTGAGTTAGCTGTAAATCCCATTTTGTACCACGCTAACTTCATTGTGCTAACAGTGTCTGAGGTTAAGCACTACATATTCCCTCTGCTTAGTATGCGCCTGTTGAAATGGCTTTTCTAAGCACTGATAAACAATCATTTAGTTAGCGGTTTACTGTTTGCAATAAATAATTCTTACCCAGCGCACTGCTGAGAGAAAAACTGACTGGGTATCCATGCACGTGCACTCAGTAAACCACCCATAATAATGTGGGAATATGATTGGTTGATCTGGATCTCGCAGGTTGAGTAGAGGGGCTGTATGGCAGGGATAATCAGTTCAAGCAGGAAATAAATGATGCTCACTGACTGTGCCAGACAGGTAAAGGGTGACCAGATCCCAACAAACTAAATGAGGGACAAGCATGGTGTTTGTGTGGCACAAACTGTGACATGTTAACAATGCTGGGAGGCATTCAAATATTTAAATCCAACTTTCCAACTCTCTTAGTCAGTAAATGCAAGAAAAATAAAAGGAAGCTGAAGTTTGGGGCTAAAAATGCAATGCAGTACTATTTAAAGTGGGACATCTGTTCACCTGAGACAGGGATGAACCAGGAGAAGAATTAATCAGCACCAGACCCAATGAAATAGTAATATAATATTTCTGGAGAGTGGTGTATATCTGTATCTGCCATCACCGTCCACATTTATAGGTAATCTTAGATGAATCTATTCTCAATCCTAAATAACGTGACGGTTTGAAGGCTTTCTGAAAATCACCCTTATGTCAATAATTATGTGCCTCTGGTCTTTTAACAATGGCTCAAAGCAATATAGCGATTACAATGCTATTCTAAAGATATAGATGTATATTTTTGTGTATGTATTATCCATATGAGTGTAGGTTTTCCATTGTTCAGCTAAGTTAGATGAGACAAAAACCAAACAGCACACAGGCGTAGATGGTTAAAGGCTGTTGGTGAACACTGATGATGATGGTGTTTTGATGGCAATCGATGGCAACAGATGAGTGTTACAGAAAAAACATATCCTTATTTGCTTGTCCTCCTGTGAGTAAAATGAGAAAATCGGTATCACTCTTTCACAAAGCTACTACCACCAAATCAGTTAGTTGAACTTAGGCTGGCTTTTTCCAAATGTGACAGTTTATTAGCACCTCAAAAACTTTATCGATTCTGATGAACACATGTGAGTGTTTGTATCAAAGCACTCATCTAACTCTCAGCAAGAGAACAAGCAAACCGATTTCTCTTTCTCAATACCTTTGAAAAACATATTGCAGGTAAGCAAAGCGCTGGAAGTATTATGTGCAATATTCATTTGATGTTCCAACTATGGTAAATTATTGTTTAGATTTCAAGAGAAAATCCACCTTAGAGTCAGATCTTACCTCCTAGGCTGTTGTTGTGACTTTGGAAACACGAAGGCAAAGTTGCACAAGCTCGTAAGTTAAAAAATATTTAATCGCAATAAATATATTTAATTGTAAAAGGGTGGATTTTCTCTGAGTGTAAAAGATCCACTTCTGTCAGGTGTTGTTGGTTTTAAGGTTGTTGTTTATTTCTTTTTTTATTGTTTTATTATTGTGTCAATGATTTAATTAACTGAGGAAAATAAGCTTTAAGTGGATGTGCCCAAACAAGCTTTGGGTGAATGTATGCGACTCTATGCAAATCACAACAGAACTGAATGTGAATTTGTTGTACTGTACCTTGGCTTAACTGTGACAGCTCTGTATGCAATACAATAGCAGGGGATGTCGTGGATCAGGGAGTTTTAATGATGGCGCTCATATGGATAAGAAGCAGAAAGCTATACAATCCAATGGCACACGTTGTTGCTCTACATGTAAGTCGTATTAGACTTAGAGCTTATTTTGAAAGAAGTGCATGTTATGTTATATGACAAAAGCCCAAAGAGTACACTTTCACAAATATGAGACATACAAGTCTTATAAGACATGCATCTTTTTTAAAATTGCGTTTTTCTATTTCTTTTCCTTATGAGGATGTAGGGTGAATGGGGAACATCCAAAGGGGAGCATGGAGCTGACTGGAGCCCCTGTACTTGATTGGACCTCAGAAAGCCTAAAGACTCAGAAAGTCATACTCAACCGCTGCTCTCAGTAGAAAAATACAGCTGTAATGCTCTTGCTCGCCCTCAAATGATGTCCCCATTTTCAACCTCTAATTCATGCATACCAACTCTTGATCTCTTTACTATAGAAAAATAAAGTTTTGGATAAAAATCTGTCTCGTGCTGTTGGAAGTGGTGCATCACTAAAGTAGATCTTTGACCTCACTGCCTCCTATTGGACAGAGGGAAGAAGAACAATGAAAACTCACCATTTCTTACCCTAAAAAAAAATCAAAGATTTGAAGATGCAGCAGTGGTGTATAAACACATGAACGGGGACGTGGATAAGAAATTCTCAGTGCATTGTGGGAAGTCGGCCAACAGCCCAAACCTATAGCAGCATAACTGAGGGATCATCTGATGAAGCAGTAACTATACGTTTCATCAAAGAGGACAGCTTTAAACCTAATCTTAAAGGAGGGCGAGTCTGCCTGTTTCACAGGAGGGCTCTGCCTCTCATTCTACTATTAGGAACCACAGGTAAGCCAGCAGCCTGAGACCAATGGGATAATATGACAGCAAAAGACATGATGGGGCCTGATTATTCAAGATTTTGTATATAAGAAGAAGGATTTTAAATTCAGTTCTGGATTTAACACAGAGCTAATGAAGAGAAGCCAATATAGGAGAAATATGCTCCCATTTTCTAGTTCCTGTCAGTGCTCTCAATGCAGTGATCTGGATCAAGTGAAGGTTTATCAGGGGCCTTTAAATAAAACCTAGAGTTACTGGAAGCCAAGGTAAAGCTATTCAGAGTAAGTATTTAGTTAAACACTGTGTTTCTGACATTTTCAGTGCCATCTATAATAACTTTAATTTTCGAACAATTCAAAGTGGAAGCAACAGTATCTTTATATCTTTAAATTATCTTTTCATTTCTGCTTTAAGGGAACCTTTTTACATTCTGTGATTTTGATAGCTTTCTGGTCACAAAATGTGCTCTTAGCCTGTGGAACACCATTAAATCTACTGCATAATGGTTGCGTAAAACTGGATTAAGTTTTAAAAATTGTATCACATTGAATTATGGGAAGTGTAGTATCTGGAGGTTTGTGGTTTAAAGGGTACAAAAACTTTTAATTTTCTCTCCAGACATTTTTAAAGTTACAAAGTCAGATGTCAGAAATTTTAAATAATAAGATAAACATACATGACCAGATCAGAGCACTCAGGCTTCAGATGGTTCTATTTGTTGGTAACAACAGAATAACATTTTAATAGCTTTGTTATATTCTCTATATTCTATATTACTAATCCACGTCCAGTTATTGTGTTTCTTAGAGGTGAGAATCACAGACACCCCACAATGCAATATTATCACAATTCCACACTTACAATAGAATATTGTTGCAGTTTTAACATTTTTCCAATATGCAACAACAATATATTTTATTTCAATAACATATATTGAGATTTATTAACTTTTCTCAACTCCAAATTATGCCCTTAAAGGACTTTGTCAGTATCTGTTTTACTGAATAAAATAAAGTTCAGTTATTTATTTCCTTCAACTAATAATAATAATAATAATTTTATTATTGTTGTTGTTGTTTAAACCAGTAAAAAAAACAAAACCCTCTTTTTATGTTTTTATATATTAATTTTCCTTCTGTGCACTACTATAGTGGATTTTAAATCGAATGATCAAGATGTGATTGAAGTGCAGACTTTTAGCTTTAATTCAGTGGTTTTGCGAAAGCAAAATGCATTGATTGTTTAGGAATAACACCCATCCTCATACACAAAGTTTTTACACAGTCTCCTGCTTTCAGAGGCTCAAAAGTAACCGGGGAGCTGAGGCTTGGTCCTTCTGTCAAATTACAAAATTAAAGGTCTGAACTTGATTTCAAGGAACTTTTAATATGAGATCCAAAGATGTGCGGATGTAAGTGAAGGAGGCCACTATTAGGCTGTAAAACCAAGCTAAACCTATCACAGCATTTGAAGTTGCCAAAATCCATTTTTTTTACATTCTTAAAACGAATGAATTCAACGGCAACGACACCAAAAAAGCCTGAAAGACCACAGAAGACGACTAAAGTACACGATACAAGAAAAACAACATCTAACCAGTCAAGAACACATGAACTGTATATCTGCAATGTACATATTAAAGTCTTTATTTACTTGTAAATGTACATATAAAGGTTGACAACAAGGCACAACCACTGATTACGCTCAGGAACGAGAAAGCCAGAGTGCCCGACTGCAAACTGCTGCTTGGTTAATATTTTCTGCGGAATATTTAAATGTATAATGTAACATGAATAATAAATCACTGTGAGGATATTTGCTAAAATGAGCCGTTTACATGTCTAATGTTAGTTCTACCAGCAGATGTCAGTAGTGACCTGCATGTGGAACTAAAGGCTCAAACCTCGGGTCAGATCAGAGCGCAGCAGCAGCCTCTGCAGACTCAGGGAGGGGTGGAGAGGATGCCGGCTGACAGACTTCTCTCCAAGTTAAAACAGGTTCGTCACGGACTGTTTTAATGAGCGACTTCTGACCCCTTTAGTGTTAAACACGCATAAATGCACTTGTGCCACTTCTATCATAGGCTGTTTTCTGTTTTGGATGCTACGGCTCCTTTCTTGAATGTGGAAACTATTACTAACATTAAAGAGATGATTTATTATTTTTATATATATATAAAAACAATATTTGGTCGGGTAGTTTCACTACAAGCACTTTAATCAATTGTTTGCCGCAACAACAAAAAAGCAATAAAAAAAACCGCTCTAATTCCAAATACCTCCAAGTTGTAACTCAAATTAAAGTATCGTCACAAATCATCTGATTCACTTCATAAATTGCGGTGCGGGTCTGCAGGGGTGAGACATCTGGATGAAATGGGCCTGTATAAGTGTGTAACTTACATTACATTAGAAGTTTTAATGTTTACCTTAAAAACACAGAATCAAAAACGAAAGAAACTTGATAATAGATTTTTTTTTTTTTTTTTGTAATGTGCAAAGTAAATTTGTCACTCAGTCACATTTTACACCGACTTTCGCTGAATTTGGTTAATTTTCTTTTGGGTTTATTCATAAGTTTAGATCGTCGGTCTTTCTGCTGGCTTCTTGAATGCACACTGATGTGTAGCTCCAAGCAGAGGATCACTTTTCAGATTCACCGCCAGAATCCACAGTGACTTTAAATATTCCATGAACTGGGAGTGTCCTGCAACTTGCCTCGCTCCATTCATTTCTGTGAACAGTGGAACTTCACATCGCGACACGGAGCGGAGTGAAAGAGGCGAAGCAGCGATGTAGGGACTTAATCACAATCCGTGAGGGCTTCGCTCAAACATTTTATCCTTCATTTCATTTACCTGCGACGCAGTCTAAAGTGTCATGCCCCACACCCTGCTACAACCTCCTCCTTTCTTTCAGTCTGCAGTGCATTTCTGTGCGCAAATGTCTACGCATATGCACGGCTCTGAAAGACAAAGAAAAAGAAATCAGTTGTGGCTTACTGACATCTGCAGCGTCTCGGCCCTGTGATTAAAGCCTAAACTGAAAGGAAAGCATAGTGACAGATTTCTACTCTCTAGGCGGCTTTTGTAGCTCCACATTGCGCAAAGAAAAGGCGATCACCAGGGGCGCACAGGTGGGTGCGCTCTCCAAAGGTGCCAACAGATCTGTGTGCGCAGCTCCACCGCTCAAACAGTGTGACATTTTGGACACAACTGGTCCATAAAACACACTGTTCGCCTAAAACTAACCATCGGCTTAGCTGCAATCCATCGTTCCGCTGTGTTTGATCAGTATAGGGAGGATGGATTTGTATGCACTGTAGTCTTGGGAGGAGAGGAGGGACATGGGCGGGGCTGAGGCGCCTCTCATTTCCCCTCCATGCTTAGCGGGGCAGCAGGGCTGGAGAGACCTCCGGGGAGCACAGTCGC
Source organism: Oreochromis niloticus (assembly GCF_001858045.2). Classification (NCBI taxonomy): domain Eukaryota; kingdom Metazoa; phylum Chordata; class Actinopteri; order Cichliformes; family Cichlidae; genus Oreochromis; species Oreochromis niloticus. Next base: position 10,678,643 of record NC_031975.2, read on the forward strand.
CAGTCCAGCACGGAGACCCGCCTGGCCAAAAAAACGCGCCTCACACTTGCCAGGATTGCCAAATATTCCTGAAATATATACCTGCTATTTATGGCATGTGGCTTGTAACTTTACTCCTGCTGTACTCTCTCCAAGAAGGTAAGAGAAAAAAAGAAATGCTTGGGATATTTCACACCCTTCATACTGAATGCTGGAGTCCTGTAGTTCTTCTTCCTTCTTTCTTTTTTTAAGTTGGATGAAAAGTAGTGAAGAGGATTATGATGCATGTGATGGTTTGGATGATTTGTGGCGTTTGCTTTTTGGTGCATCATCGAATATTTTGTAATGAGTAATTTGTTGAAAAAACAAAAGATCATTTAAATGAAAAATGCATAAAGCCTCCGCGCTGAGTAAGTAGAAAATGTGTGAAAGTGAAGGTGTGAAGTGCTTTTTTTTCACCTGGATGTGTAGTGGTTTTATGCAGCGGACCCTGATCTCGCAGATGGTGCTGATAGCACGGATTGTTTTCGCATTACCAACTCCAGTTATGAATATGTAAAATGGCTGAATAGGGAGAATGAGGTGCAAATATAGAGGGAGGGTTGAGACAGAAATGAAAACATGGAGCGGCCTGCAATTACATAAATTGATTGGCAATTTTGGAACACATTCCCCTCAAAATGTTGCCCTCTTGTAAAGTTTTTTTTTTTTTTTAAAGGGGGTGGATGCGCGTGATTTTTTGAAATCTTGACGCTTTCATTGTGTAGCATTTGCTAATTGCAGCTGTTTTGATGGGCTGTATTTGGCTGCGGGCGCTCGCTTCCACAGAGATGCTCTCTCTCTTTTTTTTCTTTTTTTTTTTTAGGAAGAGATTTTAAAGGGTATTAATTGATTTTCCTGTGTGATGACAAATTGTTCCCATTTTAAAATGGATGACAAATAAAAGGCCCATTCTCCTAGAATGGCCTTATTAGTTTAATAGGTCTCCACCCACATAAAGGCCATAATTAAGTGTATTGAGATTTTGTTCCCCCTTATTTAATTTATTTGGTCCTTTTGAAAATTCCCCCTTTTCTTTAATTCTGTCTGAAAATGTTAAAAAACGGAGTTGCATTTGTTTAAATAGATTCGGGTTTTTTTCCTTTCTTCTTCAGTATATGCAGCAAATCCCTGACCCTATTGCAAAGTTGATCTTCTGCTATTGCAGTGCATTATAATAATCCCGAACAAATCTGCGTCCAAAATACCAAAATTCAACACCATCTCTAGATGAGAGCATTTTATAGGCCTTTGTGTAGCCTATCTATTTAGAGACTTGTTTAAACATTGTTTTTCCTTATTAGCACTGGCCCTGAGAAGCTGTAAATTTATTTAGCAGAAAGTCCGGGATACGGTGGATTGACAGGAAGAAGGAATATGGCCGTTCTCAGTGCAAACGATCTCAAGTAGGCCATTAGGTCCATTTGCCATTTTTAAGTTGTGATATTTTCTGTCTTTCTATTTTTTAAATTAACTAATTAATTTATTGAGGTTTTTTTTAGTTATCCAGTAATATGACTTAGCTATATGCGCTACATGATTTCTATTCAGATTTAATTTTGATTATTCATACAAATAAATTATTCAGTTTGAAAGCTGTCACTTCATTGCCTCGCTGGCTTCTGTGGAATCGTATTAATATATGCGCAAATTTATTTCACCAAATGAGAAACTCCAGGGGCGTGGGTGCAGATTATAGACTTGCCCGGTCATGTTCCTCGCTAATAGCGCACCTGGACCCCGCAGTAGTGTTCGCGCGTGTGCCAGCGCGTGCGCCCCGGGTTCTTGTTTGTGTGTTTGTGTTGGCGGGCGCGTGGAGGAGGGCAAGTGACTGGGACGTCCCTCTTGGTTTGGTTGTTAGCTTGTGTTTCGAATTTTCCTGAAACTCGAAGTTATTTTACTTATTTGTTTTAAATATAAGGTTCTTTACTACACAATTTATACACGAATAATGTTTTTAAAGGGTACTAAATCATGTCAGAGGGTTTAGGAGACAGGCAGGACGTAGGGTAAGTAATAAATCTTCAAAGAGTAGCATATACATACATTACAATTAGCATTATTTACAATTAAACGAGGATTTATTTCTAGCGCTAACTGGTGGTTTTAAAGTGAAATGAGGTATTTTCATTTTGCTGCTAATGAATTATAGCCACAGACCGTATTCAGTGTAACTGTGGATTAATTAGCAGGTTATAAAATCAAGTTTCATGTGTAAGGCCTGCTGTAGGCCTGTTTGGAATTTTAATATGAAATCTAATTAATTAAATAAAATGGCAAATTTTATGTATAGCATGTGAATGATATATCCCAGATTTTAATTGGAGGTGTGTAAAGCACTAAGGTGATCCTGCTCCCTGTGCTCTCCATTGCTCATCCCCTTTGCCAATAGAAATGTGAAAAAATCCCCCCTTTTCCCTTCCCAGCCCAATTCCCTGTGCTTCTTTGCAGGGCTACACAATTAAAGCTGCAATCTGAGCTTTATGCACCACTCAGTGACAGAGATGTGTGGTCCACAGGGGTGCCAATCATCACTCAGGAAGGGCCCAGGCCTCCATTTTATTTCCCCTTTTTTAACTAGATCAAGCCTGGCATTATTTAATTTCACATTTAAGAATGTAAAATTAAAACTTAAAGAGGTTAAAGGAAAAGTGAAGACCTTTCCGAGTGACTTTGGCCTTTTGAAGAGTAAAAATACCCAAATTCTGACTTATTTATTTTAAACTAAATGAAATTTTCACAGCTGAAATATAGAAATTTCTAGGAAAAATATTTTTAAAAAATAAAAATACAAGAGTTTAATGATAACTGATCAGACTTTATTTAACAACACAAATGCCACGTATCATTGACGATTTAACAAAGAAAACATTTCTGCAGTCAAATTCGTTGCCAAATGGTGGGGAAACTGTGCTGGTGTTCGGCAGCAAAAAAAGGGGCTTATTGCACTTCCCAGCTCACCAACAGGACGTCACAGCTCTGTCACTGTCATCCTGCTCTCCCATTCGCCCTGAAATCTATTATACATGCAAATGAGTTTATAAATAAGAAGTCATCAATGAAAACAGGAGAAAAAGGGTGCAAACAAATACCAATTACAGTAAGAAATTTGGGTTTTTTCATTTTTTTGTTTCCAACAAGAACTCTGTGTAACAGCACCAAACACAGTGCCAAACTGAGCCAGACCTCCTCCAAATTTTATTGGATGCCGGCGCTTCACATTTTTAGAAGGAGGGAGTGTTCAGCAAATGTCAAATCTCTGAAGCAAGTAGTTGTTTTTGTTGGATCTCCCTCTCTCTACCTCCATCTCTCTCTCTCTCTCTCCGTCTCTCCCTCCCTCCATCGCTTCCTCTCGCAGTAACTCCCCTCCCTCTCTTCTCCCTCATCACTAGGCAGAATTAAAGGTTGGGGGAGGGGCAGTTTATGCAGACTGTGCTGGGACTTGTGATCCACAGATTTGATATTCACATTAAGAGAGAAACTGGCTGCTTTGATGTGAGGGGGAGCAGGTCCCAGGGGACTGCTGAAGTAGCACACTTTTTTTTTTTTTTACTGACACAGCACACTCCGGGGGGTTGGTGGTGGGGTGGGCGGCAGTGGGGAGCATATTGTTGGGGACAGGGTGTACAGAAAGACAGTGGGTGGGGAACAGCGATACCCCTTCGTTGATTAGATGTAACCTCAACAACCACCCCCCCCCACACACACACACTTCTCCACCCACCAACCACCTACTTATGCCAGACCCTTGAGGATTATCCTTAAGCTTACACCTATCTTTATCCCCCCGTATCTCACCAATATTAAATTCACACCCCTTGTGCCAGTGTGTCTTCTTCCAGTGCATCCTGTGCCGCTTTGTGTTTCCACACACACTTGCACTCCCTTTGCCCCCTTATCAAAACACAACTCACAACTTTCTGTCGCAAAAACAGGATGAGTGATGGAGAGGTGGCAGGCAAGGAGTGTACTCGGTGTAGTAGCCACAGTCTGCTTGGAAGTGAAGCTGTTTCCAAAATAGCAAGAACTGGAGGAGAGGACGGGAAAGGGGTTTTGACATATGCCATGGCAAATGTAAATCCTGCTTTTGACCTTTACTGCACGTGCCATACCAGTTAATGAAAGATGAAAATGCTGTGAAAATTACTGTAGCGCTGGGAAGGAATGGGAAGATGGAGATGGGTGAAAAAAGAGGGGGAGGAAGAGAAGCAACTTGTGGATGTAATATGTTGATGGTTGGTTGCAGGCACATCTGAATGGGACTTTAAGAGTTTGTTTTCCTCCTTCATTACAATATAGTTATGAACGTCAGGTGTGTGTGTGTGCTTGTGTGTGCATGCACTCCTGTGCATACTCCCATCCCATCCTGGAGAGGCGTAGATCAGCTGCATTATGCATGATGAAACCTTGCATAGGTTATGACTTCTGCCTCCTCGACATACATATTCATGCGTGACTCTCTGGCAGGATGTATAAAATAGTGGCTGTGACTCTGACAGCCTAAGCTTTAGCTCCAGCGGTGCCTTCGGTGCTCCAACACCTTCCAGTGAGGGCTGCTTTGCTCTCTGGTGCTGTGTCTGAACGAGCTTGATGAAGCCTCCTGGGTGCAGTTGAACTACAGCAGCAACAACACTGAAACCCCACAGCTTTGGTCAATACTGCTATTAGGGTAATGTCTGTAGACATACTGCTAGACTTAAATTCTTATTATGGTTGGAAATCACAACTCATGATTTCATGATACAGCGCCCACTATAACAATGATATCACGATACAGTGATTTTGCAGAAAAATGGCTCCTAAAAAAGGCAAAAATCAGTTGCAAAGAAGCAAATGTGACAAAGGGCGGGTCTAACTGTGAAGAAGAAACTCATACTACAGATAATCCTCCATATTGAAACACAGTATGACCAAGATTTACAATTTTATTATTTTCTTTTCAATATGATCACCGATGCCCATAAACTCAGCGGGAAAGTGTTTACAGAGGTCAGAGCAAGGCAGCTTTAGAAACTAAATATCATGAGAAATAAACAAAAGTTTTCTCCTGTATTTGTGCTGAACTTTAAGTTTATATCTCAACTTTTTTGGGGGGGGGATAAAAATAGGGTGGGATGGCAATTTGGCAAACAGTTTTGCAGTTCGTGTGTCAGAACATGGTTGAGAACATGTTCTGACATGACCAGTAGGAAGAAGATCTTTGGCGTTTGGGGGTTTATTCGGGCAAATAAACATTTGAAACCCTCACATTGGACCCTCAGAAAATATACTTTTTTCTTTAATGGCACTTGATAGAAATCTATGATATGAATATGTGATCAAATGAGATTTTATTCAACTACCCTGTTTTTTTTCCTCTAATTTGGAGTAAGCACAATTTGCATTTAGAGGTGGGAATCACCAGACACCCCATAATGTGATATTATCTCAATACGTTACCCAAAGTATGACATTAATGCGATTTTTAACATTTTGTGATATGAGTATTGCAATAGCATATATTGAGATTTTTAAAAATCTTTTTCAGCTCCAAATTCTGTTCTCCAATTTAAACTTTGTCAGTATCCAATATCCAATTTACAATCAAAACTGCTCCCAACAAACATAGATGTTTACATCAGCACTGTAACTTGCACTATTTTATCAACCGATTCACACTACAACCTGGGTTTGTCTCTTATCTGTATTTAATTTTATTTAATTTTAATTACTGTACAGTTCTCTGTTTTTGGTAACTATTCTCCTTGATGTAAGTATGTAAAAAAAAAATTGTATATATTTCTGTTCTGTGTCCTGTTTGTTTGTATATGTGTTTTTCTTGCCTCTGTTACAACCAAATTTCCCCTTGTGGGACAATTAATTAACAACTATTCTATTCTAATATCCATTTCCTGCTATGAGTGATGTAAGTTGTGTTACTTCAGTTATTCATTATTGATTGATTGATTCATTTGGCTAGCTTTATAATGAGATCGTTAAGTATAACAACACTGTCACGAGTATAGGGTCTAGAGGCAGGGATAGCGCAGTAGGTAGAGTGGTAGCCCCATGATCGGAAGGGCGGGGGTTCGATTTCCCTGAACAGCTACCCTGAGGTACTCCTAAGTGAAAGGGTTAAATTAAGAGAGGAATTTCCCCACGGGCATCAAAAAAGTATACATTTTTATTATTATTATAAATGTTGCGGTAAGACTCAGTCTGATATCAGTCTACGATTGACTGTCAAGTTGACAGTCATATTCAATCTGTTTCTGATAATACAGCAATTAACTGATGGATCGTCAAAAATCACATATCTGTTGCTGTCTACGTAGACAGAAATTAATATTTAAATGTTACAACTGTTTTGTAACATGTTTTTTTATGAATATAACCAGAGACGGATACCAAGTCAGCTTGCCAGACCAAGACAAGCTCTGGGCAATCACTTAGTCACCACAACTTAATTCTGGCACTTACGCTGTGGATGTAAGGAGGCTGCTGTCCTGTCCTGTTTTCACTTGTCTGACTGAGCCGTTATGCTCCAGTGTTGGATAGTATTTTCATTTGTTTAATAAAATGACAACATTTGTTGTCCCTGTATTAACATAATATCATCACACACAATATTAATTAGTTTGCACTGCACTAGTTTCAGTTAAGTTTGTCTTTATGAACATGTTGAATAGTTTAGTGTGGACTGTCTGCATTTGGCCAAGGTTAATTTTCATCTTCTGCATCATAGCATTTGTCACCTGGGGATAACCATTACAAGCTATGCATAAACGCGTGTGTTTACAGTGTTGTTGGCATTTTGATGCTTGCTACACAAGCCTTGTATACTGGCACAGGTCATAAGTAACATTTCTTTCAGTTTTAAATTGAGTGGAAACTCTGCCAGTCTGGCACAAACCAGTGCCAGTTCAGCTTTGGAGTGCACCTGGTGGAGAGGGGTGATAATGCCGTCCCTCACACACTTAACAAAATAGCAGTTTCTGGTATGTCAGTGAGTAAAACACGTTTTTTTTTAACCGAGCTGTAATGTGTGGCTGTGCTTAGTTTGGAATCTTTTCCATTTAAACATATTTGCTCACTTCAGCAGCTGTTCATATTTGGAAAAGTGTGACAGACTATGGGATTTGGTTGTTTGCAGTTTCTAAATTTAGATTGTTCAGTGGGTCATTGTTGTTGGGGTAGAGTGTTGCATTGTTTTTTGTTTTTTTATATTCAGTCACAGCTTTCAAGTGCCAGCACCACCATGGCAACCCGCTTCCTCCACCCCCCAGTGTGACTGAGCACTGAGAGCTACTTTGGGATGTGTATCTGAATGTATTTATGTGTTTGCATGTCTGTTTATGTCAGCTGAGTGCACGTGCAGTTTGCCTGGCTTTGACCAGCTCGGGAGTGGAAGGACTTTACTCTGATCCCCTCGTATTCCACTTCCCGCTCCATCAGTCCCAGTGCTCCCAAGCCCCGCCTGGTGCCAAGGCCCCCAGGCCATATAATCTACTGTATGAGAGGTTCTCCTGATGCCCAGCCCCCCAAGCTCAGGGTGACCCCCTCACTCTAGTACTTTAGTGCTGTCCCCCCATTGGGAGATTATAGATATTGCAATCTTTAATATGGGCTTTATGCTCAGGGGCCATTACCAGTAATCTGCAGAGGGGAGGGAGTCTGACCTGGTTTTTGCAGCCCACCACTGGACTGCCAGACACATTTTCATATACCATCTGTAACATGGTGCCCAGATTTATCAATCCCTACATCAGGGACAGTGGCACTTCTTTAAAAGGAAGCTGGAATTATTGACTAACCCCACTAAATGGATAAGATAGCTGCATTTTTCTTCGATCTGGTACATTGAGCTTAGTCCTACCATGATGATACTGTTGATGGTGTTGATTTTTTCTGCCAGACTTCACTTGTTAATGTTTGACCGTAAACATCACCCATAGCTTGAAGCCACCCTTCACTGACTACATGCCCAAAATCTCGAAAGGTTGGATGTTCCCAACTAAAGAAATACATCGTACGATCACATGCAGATTTTCTTCACTCCCGATTTCATGTGATAAGTTTATATCACGTCTTTGATTATAAGATAAGTTTTGAAAATCACTGCAACAATATTAAAAAACTTGCAGTTACTCTGGGTTTTATTAGGCTTACACGACGGTTGCATTAAAAATGATGTCACACCAAGACTTCTATTTAGTTGATACAAAACAATTACCATTATAATTAGATCATTAACGATGGCAAATAATGAAATATTTTGTGTATTAAAACTTCTGAAGATTGTTGGCTGTGATCATTGATGTTTGTTATCATCTTCTTATGAACTTCAATACTATAAAGTGTACCTGACATCAAAAATGGTGATCAAGATCATAGGAGAGGAGTCAGTACCGTTATCCATGTGTTATTTTCCGGTTCTTAAAGCTGAAACAATGAGATGGCTTATAAACGCCCTAATAGGATGAACTTTTTTTTGTGATTAATCAAGCAAAAATGTTCAAAAATGAGGCAAAAAACCCCTCAAACAAGCAAAAATGTCAAATATTCCCTCACTGACACCTCTAAGTATCTAATGCCTGCCTTTCTTTTCATGGGTTTTGAGGACTGTGTTAAAAAAATTAAATTTGAAATTGTGACAAGTTTTTTCCCCATTGTAAGATTTTGTTGACCAAAGTGATCAATAAAATAGTAACAAAAGAAAATGAAATAACTGTTAGTTGCAAGTCCTGTGATTATGTCACCAGATATGAGGTTTACTGTTATAGCTCTGATTTTGTTTTATGTATTCACATCAGAAATTTTGTGCTAAATTATTTTTAGAAAAAAAGATATTTTCCAATCCATTTGAGCTCCAAGACGCTCAGCAGTTGTGTTTTTTTCCCCAAGCCAATTTTCTCGAAAGGCTTTGCAGATTGTCATCATATCTGTTATGTAACTGCATCAGAAAACATTTTGGGCCTATTGATATGCAATGAATGAGTGCATTAGATATATGGAAGAGATTAAATTAGGAATAAATATGAAAGAAAAAAGAGAATCCCATAAAAGTCAGTGATCTCACCTAAATAAATACATACATACATTTATTTGAATCAGTGAATGTGATTATAACAATGATAAAGTTATTCATTTTGATCAGTTTTAATGATTAAATTCTGTCTTTAAAAGCAGTATTAGATATCAGGGGTATTCAGAGGAACATCTGTTGGATCTCTTTGAAACTGAGTGCTAAGTTTAACCTGTTTTGATCGAAATCCTTGATACTTTAGCGTCTTTTAGCACCTTTGGTGATGTTTTAAAGACTTTCTGTTCTATAGCTGGAGGGGGGTGACCATTTGGTGGACAGTTTGTATTAGATGACATAATTTAGAATTAACATCCACATCTGTGCGGTGTCTCCCTTCCATTTTTTCTTCTAATCTTTCCTATACTGACCTCAAATTTGAGACGGGCCTGCCTCATTCCTTTTTTTCACTGTCCTCTCAGTGCTGGAGGTGTATGTGTTTAATCTGAGTGCCAATGAATACCATTCCTCTGTGTGTGTGTGTGTGTGTGTGTGTGTGTGTGTGTGTGTGTGTGTTAAATATGTAAGGAGATTAAATAGACTTAAATCTCTGCGTCTGGCATAGAAATTCCAATCACATAACCTATCTACATGCTCCCTTCCTCCCTTCCTCTCTCCCTCTCTCTCTCTTGCTTTCTGTTTGTCTTTATGTGTTTGTACATGAACTGTATGGAGGTAACAGGCTCCTCCTCTTCCACCCCCCCAGATCCACCTAAACCATCACAGACTTTGGCCCAAATCCCTTGCTTTCTGCATCATGTGACTGATGTTTGCAGCTGGACATTTGACACACATTTGTTATGATTATTTTGCCACAGATTTGAAGGACATTCCCTGTCTGTCCAACATTTTCACTTTACTGTGGTGCTTAATGCTTTAAATCAGTGTTGCTGAAGTCTGATAAGCTTGTATTGACACTATTGTGCGTTTTCAGCATGTAACAGGTGCTTGTTATTCACTCTTTACTTCCATCTCTGTCTGTTAAGTGATGATGTGTTGTATGTTTGCCCCTGCAGTACACAGTGAGGATGTGGGCTCTACCAGGCTGTACTTTGTGAATGCCTCCCTGCAGAGGGTAACCTACTCAAGCTCGGTGGGGGTGTCCCTGCCCTGTCCAGCAGGGGGCACCCCCAGTGCCATACTGCGCTGGTACCTGGCCACCGGCGACGACATCTACGACGTGCCCCACATCCGGCATGTGCACGCCAATGGCACGCTGCAACTGTACCCCTTTTCGCCCTCTGCCTACAACAGCTACATCCACGACAATGACTACTTCTGCACCGCGGAAAACCAGGCCGGCAAGATCCGCAGCCCCAACATTCGCATCAAAGCTGGTGAGTTGGATGGACAGCCAGGAAGGGAATAAACCCTAGGGTAAAGAAAAGTGGGGTTATGGAGCGAAAGGTCAAAGCGAGACACAGCAAGAAGAGACTGTTGCTGAAGCATAAACTAGAGCAGATGTGATTGGCAGCTGCAAAAAGCCCAACCCACACACAGAATCACCTGCCCTAAAATAGCCTGTCTCGACCTGAACACAGATTGACCTAGAACACAGTCTACAGAGAGAACATCTGCATCACGTACTACATCAGGCCTTGGCCTTTGCTCACACCTATTTGACTGAGCTGCTGATGAACCACTGCACTTTACACCAACATAACCCCTTCATCTATGGCGTGGCACCATCTGGTAGAAAGAAATTCAAAACACAACCCTTACAGTACTTAGAGTGAAGTAGCAGCTCTACTGTGAGATATAACCACATCCGGTAAGAAGGAAAACTGTGACAAAAGGTTATATGAGCTAACTGGCTCATCCTCGTTGGCAGTCCTTCCCTTTATCAAAGGTCAGCACAACAGAAGAAGCAGGAGTTTGACAGCCACTGGAACTTTTCTCAAACAAGGGCCTTTAAATGCTTTGCAGGGTGTGAAAAGCAATTCACTGCATAAAAAAGAAATGTGTGTACTTAAGTGTAGAGTACTAAAATTTAGGTTTATACATTAAGTTTTATGCTCTGTTGTGTATCGTTGTGGGTTTCACTTATAGTAAAGTATACACTAGACTGTCTACAGTCTATTTTTGTGAATTTTGACCGGAAGCTGCCTCTGTTGCCATCATATTCCCATTTCTGTCCTCCTTCTCCTCCCTGCTCCCTCGTTCTTCAAACTGTCCTCTTGTGCCAGACTAAATATAGCCACAGCACACTTCTTTAATTATCTCTCATTAACAAACCTAATTGGTGCTTTCCATTGATTAGCGCATGTGAGGCTTTAATAGGCGAGACCTCATCTAAAGTAAAATAGTACATCTGGGGTTTTGGGAAGCTCCAGCTCTACAACGAGAAGAGAAACACGAAGAGGAAAATTACCCGGTAAACAGATATGTCACCATCAGCAGATGCATACACTTACACTACATCTATCGCCCTGCCCTCCCCCTTTCCCATCATTCATTCAGGCCAGTGAGTCCCTCCCCCTTCCCGCCTGCCATCAACATCTGTTTTCATATTCTGCCTCCCAACACCGACCTAAACTAATACTCATATTCATTCTAATACTAATACTAGTGCCAAGTTGAGGATTTGAGCCAGGACCCTGAGCTGTATGCCAGCCGCTTGCTGCCTTCATTCCCACATGACCCAAAAGCCAGGCCTCAGGAGCCGAGGGATTAGCATGAACCAAACATCCTGCAGCCAACGGCCTCAGTCAAGCCTTGGTGCACAGGTTATACAGTCAGACAGGATGTGGGCGTTTTGTTTGGGATTTTATGGCCACAGTTTTGCGCTTGCACTGCCACTGAACAGCTATTGACAAGAGTCAAATTTAATTCAGTGTTACTGCCTCGTGGCTAACAGCAAAGTGTAAAGAAATTCACATTAGAGGCGTTTCATTATACTGTTTCAAAAGAACTCAACAGAACGGGTTTATTCAATTTATTTATTTAAAGAAGATGTAAATTTTGGTGCACTGGCAAGTGTTTTCTTCTTGCAGCAGGAATGTATGCATGCTGTCATCATGTCTGTTACCAGGAAAGGGATTCCGAACCAGTTTCTTAGCAACCTTCAGATACGTGCTAGCTTTCATGTGATTTCGCTAATGAGCTCCTGCTCATTCAACAGAGTGTAAAATATTGCATGAACCTGAATAAACCAAAGCACCATTAACCCTTCAGTGCAGCTCAGTCTGTTGTATACTTGGGAAGTTCTGAGAAAAAAACATCAGTGTTTTATTATGATGTCATCCCTGAGCTAGAAAATGATTTCCATGATTATCCTGCCTAATGGTGGCTTGTGCCATTTGTGCCAAAAGCAGAGGCAGGATTAGAAGAGTTCAAACAATAGACAGGAGTAGTTCAGTAATTTCCAGTGAATACATGCGGAGTGCTGTGGTAATTGATGAAAGGGCGTTTTGCTCTGGAGTGTTAATGTGTTGGTTTTGATGATGTAAACACGGTGCTGATTGTTGTTTTTGCCTTGGCAAGAGGGGTAATACGACCATGTTGATGGCGCTCATACTCTGTCGACACATCTTCTAAATGGAACGCTTCTGGGATATTTTATGTAGATAATCATCATCTTTCAATTTCATCTCTTTTAATGTTCATAAAAAATAGGGAGGTCTTTATTCCTTGGTAGAAAACCCCATTTAAAAGATTTAATCTTTTCTACATGCAGTGTGTTGTATGTAATATTGTGTTTGTGTTTGTGTAGTTTTCAGGGAGCCCTACACCGTGCGGGTGGCGGACCAACGCTCAATGCGGGGCAACGTAGCTGTGTTCAAGTGCCTCATCCCCGCTGCTGTGCAGGAGTACGTCAGTGTTGTATCCTGGGAAAGAGACACTGTTTCCATTGTCCCAGGTAGGACATTAAGTGAGTGAACTTGGAGCGAGATGGTGAAGGCACATTGATTGTTGACTGTTGGATTCAGGGTTGTCTTTATCTTCTATGTGTCTCTGTTTGTGTGTGAGAGCGGTTGATGTGCCACTGTGCTCTATGTTTGACCGAATTCTTAACTCGTGTCTTCTGTCTGTTCACTGTTCTGGATCACTGATCCGGTCCTCCTCCTCCTCCTCCTCTTTCCTTCCTGAACATATCTCCACCCTCACCCTCTTTCGTCTGCCACCTTCTTTCTTTGGACAGTTCCATCTTTCCAACTCTGCTAGCCCTGCTTTCCACATCACATTTAATTATCTCGAGCTAATGTCAACTAGTGCCTTTAATTGTGTTTGACACCAAAGAAAATGAAAGACAGACATCTCTTTCCACGTCGCACGACCGTTCCACACTTTCTCCTCATCAGATCTATTTTGGTCCACTCCCTGCTTGTCTTGCCACTATGTCCTTGAAGAACAGGGCCACAATTAGAGATACAGGATGTCAATAGGACTGTGCCCCTGCATTCATCTTCATTAACCTCATTAGTGTATGTGAGCTTGTGTGTGTGTGCGAGAAAAGATAAATGTTGAGATCTGTCTTTATGTGTTTTTCCAGCTTTTTTGTAGGTACATTAGGTGCATTTTTCTCAGGATTTTGTTTGAGATGTGGGCCTAATTATTTTCTGCATGTAAAACCCCTTGCCATAACAATAAAGGGCAGAGGGAGGAGAGATGGAAAAGAAAAGCAAACCAAAGGAAGAGTAGCAAGGAGGGTAGTAGGGCAAGAACGGCCTCAGGTCCTGGCAGATGGTGTTTTATATTATATGTATGCAAAGCACACAGACTCTGTGTCACACATGTACATGCACCAAGGTTGCAGTAATTTGTCATTTTCAGACATTTCAGGGTACAGTATTTTTTTCATAATACTGAAGCATTTTTGTGTATTTAGAGTTATTTTTTTGTCCTCAGTTACCAAAGTGACTGCTTTAATGGGCCACATTTTTCAGGGCTGTGACCAAATCACCCGCTTTTTGTATTTCTTGCCATACTTTTTATTTTGGCATTCACTATTAACACTTATAGTGTGTAGGGAAAAATACTTTACTACTTTTTCCTTAGCTAAATTCATGAAAATTCTCATGAATGCTCATATTATACACACATCAGCCAGCCAGACATAAATGTCCTACTCGTATGCTTTCATATTTCTGCTCTCTTTCCCTTTCCTCTGTTCGGCTCTTAAGATTAAGAGTTGTTGACGTCACGCTTTACATGTGACTCCTGATGATTCCTGAACATAAATATAGTAGATCTGCTTTGGGTATGCCAGCCCTCTGTGTCTATATTTGTGATTTCTATGTATGGGGTGTTTCTGTACTGTCATGAGGCTCCAGTGTGTAATTAGGGGTATATAGGTCAGTTGATGAGCAGTGAGTGTGAGGATCAGATGCTGAACATGATGAGCTGCTCACTGAACTCAGCATTCGTTTCACTACAACAGCAGCACACACAAACAGGGCAAACACTGGCAGCGTGGTTGCATTCAACCTTGACCCTCCAATCAGCAAAGTGACCTCGTCATCCTTACAGCCAATCAACATAGTCTGCACAACAGCTCATAATCTGAATATTGTTATTGCACTCTCACATGGGTGCACAATATGCAAACATACTCATGGACACATACAGTAAATGTCCTCATACAGCTGATACATGTGGTTATATAAACAGTCCAGTGTCTTCATACTGATCTCCTTCTCCTCACTGGATCATTTCAACACTAAAGAGTAATGCTTTTTCCCTGCTTGCCCAGCAAAGGACTGTCTGGATAGATCTAATGAAGATGTGAAAGTTAAAATAGATTTTATGATGGAAAGCTCCCGATGTGCACGTGAGTAGGTGACTGCCTGTCACAACAGGAGATGATGGTGAAATCTGAGTAAATAAAGCCACTGTGCGAAGACACACATAGTCAGACTAATTCATTGCACCATTTTCCTTTTCTGCTTGTTACAATTGAGGGTAATGAGAAGCAGGGGACAGATAAAAATCCTGAAGGTTTTGCCGCTTAGTAACACGACAATACGACTGTCAACGAATCATATTCAAACATCTGATTAGTACTAATCTTTATTCTGATCAGACCCACTTAAATGTATCTCTGAGAGCAAATACTCTGTTATCTGCTACTGATGAGAGAGGGCATTGTCTGATGGAAATGGTCTGCAAGCACCAAGTCAAAGCATTCAATCATTCAACCCTATGTATTGTCATCTGGCGGGCTTTGGCTAACTGTCACAAAAGAAAAAGAAAAACTTTTGCTTTTTCTTATTTTCAGAAATGCATTTCAGCTCATAGCTCAGTGCTTGTTTATGACTTTATCTTTTTAAATGTAAATTGAGGTATTTTAGGCGTAGTGATTCACTGATGTTCCCCACCTTCAAAGCAACATTTGTGGCACCACCGAACCAACAATGAATCTGATCACAGTTCCTTCCTGTACCTCCTCCTCGTCATTTGTCCCTATCTCAAAACAAAAGCACAGTATCAGTACATACGTGAATAGACAGGCCTGTTTTCTTTACATTAGTGAATTAGACAACACAAACTGAACCAAGTCATAGATGAATCTGACTGATAGCATTGTTGCTAATATATTTTGTTTTTTTATATATATGGCAACAGTGTTGCTGTAATGTGCAAATCCGATATCATGACAGCCCTACATTGAATTAAAAAAAGAGTTTAAGTCGTTTATGTGCAATTCATATCTGTGCTTTTGCACAGAGGCATTGCTATGTGTAGACTCTGATCAGTAGCACAGTCACATATTGGTGTGAAGGTTGAGTTGATGACATAACACAACGCAGCCATGCCCTTTGAACCACAACAGGTTCTATTTTGTCAAACACACATGTTTCCCTTCTGGAGCATTTTGTGTGTGTGTGTGATTATATGTGTGCATGATTATGTATGTGTGTGTGTGTGTTTGTCCCCTTGCCTGTCCCACTTTCCCATCCAGCCAGGACAGGGGGGGTGGTTAAGAGGGGAGGGGTGCAGGCAGACTGACCTATTTCCCTCTCGCTTCCCCGTCCCATACTATCCTTGTAGTTAAGCTTTGTGTGCGTGCGTGTCTGTGTCTGTGCCCACGCGTGTTTGTGACCCCCATGAGACAATCGAGGTCTGCTAATCTGAGCAGTGATCTGAAGGAGGCGAGCTGGAGCAGAGACAGAGAGATGGAGGGTTTGGTGACGGGAATAAAGACAACAGTGGGACACAGAGAGGGTTCAGCTTGCCGATCGAGGCCGTCGGTCTAACCAGCAGAAAGCTAATGAGTGGGTCCGATGAATAGAGACTGGACCAGCAGATGGCTGTAGCCACATGGTGGTCCACAGAAGATGCCCAACCATGCCCCATCTAATCCACCTGCTACACTGTTTGGTCTTGTTTATGTATTTGCACAGTAATTTGATAAACATTTCCTTAAAACCTAAGGCTGAAAAGCACAAAATAGAATTACAGTGTATATATAAGATTAGAAAACCAGATTAATAAACTCCTGTCCTACACAGAGCAATATTTTCTGCTCTCATTCAGTCACACTCCAAACTCCCACTCTATCTTGTTCTACCCCCTCTCATATTTTAACAAAATAGCCGCAGTATATCATAAGTCAGGCACATTTTGTACTGTAACCTGTCATAACCTGTCAGTGTGTAAATGCTCAGTATCAGGCGCTAATGTAAAATTGGATTCTAACAGGAGTCACCAGGTGGCGAGGTCACTTACAGGCTACATTACAAATCAATCCTCGGCCCCCTCGGGTGCCTGCTGGACACCAGGAGGTTACATAGACTCAATAGTACACAGCTACACACACACATACACACATACACATACATCGACGCAAACAGCTAAAACATTGCAGCTGAATTGACTGGTTTGTAGGAATAAGGTGATTCAAATACACATGGGAGTCTGATGATGCTGAGAAGCACACTCCAGTCCCCTTTGTCAGTTAATATGCAGATTATTTATGAAAGAGATCAAGTAATTTTATTTTTTCTCTGAAATATGCTTGTTATAATTTCTGTAGGAGAAAAGGAAAAATAAAAAAACTAAGTATACAAAACGGTAAATAAAAATAAAATAAACACACACACATAGGGAATACCATTATATAACAATACTGTTGTATGTGTATAGATGGTTATACAGTTTTCCCTCTGTGTAATTAGAAAGTTAGTGTCATAAGGCTTCACACAGGTGCAGGAGCGAGGTGACAAAGGCAGAGGGACGTCATGGAGAGCAGCAGTGTGTTAGGACACCATGTCTGTAAATCTGTGCTTGTGTACTCAGAGCAGGAATACATTAATGGATACACTTGTCTGGGACATGGCAGACTCTTGTAAACACACTTTGACACACACATTTGCTTCTAGTAAGTACAACTGAACAAGCCTCTCTGCACACACAGACACACGCGCCCTTCAAAAGTAACACAATAAAGCCATTTTCAGATTTTGCATGAACCAGCCTGAATATGGCGTACTCATTAAACATTAACTTGGGATACATTAAGGCTGTGGTTTGCTCTGCTTTGTGACGCCTCGCCTGTTGTTGTGCTCGGGCCGCCTGAGTACATCAGGACGTTGTGTGATAGAGGAGGATGGGGAATACGTGGCATCCCCAGGGCTCTTGGAACATAACCCCATCTACTGTCATCCTGCCCCCCCCCCCCCCCCACAGCCCTTGGGTCTCACATCATCCCTCTCTCACCTCTCCCTCATCTACCCCTGCCTCTGTCCCATGTGGTCCACAGCAGGCAATAAGGAAGGGGTTAATGGGGGACTAAATCATGCAGATGAAGCCTCCACCATGAGCATACACCTGCAAACGCATGGCAGTATGACCTAAACTCAGCAACGAGGTGCTGGAAAAACTGTCTTCCCGAGACATATCAATCAACATGACAGGGTGGAAATGTATGTATTTTCACTTGCTTGTGGTTTGTTCACCTCTGTCAGTTGGTCTTTCACTTTCTGTAGATATTTTTGCCCCTCTTGTATTTGCCCCAGTGCGCTGAGAGCGACTGAGAGCCGGACAGGAACAGATGGGGTGCTGGCAGCCATCTTTTACTCAGTTAGGTTGAGCAGGCACGTGGGTGGGTGTGTTAATTAGCACAAACCAGTGAATGTGTATGTGTGTGTGTGTGTGTGTGTGTGAGTGTGAGCGCGTGCTGCAAGGGGCACAATAGACATAATTATCTCTGCTTGAGAAGCCCATTTGGGAGGGGATGGGGGGGTTGGAGGGATGGCATGGAGAGGCGGAGTTCAACAATGGCCCAACCACAGGCTTTGTGTGTACAGAGCAGAGGGCTGACAAGTGTCGGCTGTTATTGAGTATTTACACACTATTACACTCGCCTGCTCACGTGCACTTAACGCAGAAATGCACACACTCTGACGCGTCGGCCGTCGCTCTCGTTTGCTTTTTCGCCTCCTTGTCTCCATCAAAAACACACAGGCTCACACACAGCTATAGACACACACATGCAGCATGTGTATGTTTACAGTGCATCAGTGTATCAGTGTCACTCAGAGTAAGAGGGAATGATAGGAAAGCCCCTGCGAGCACATCAGTCTGACAGAAACCTGGCCACTATGTAACCCTTCAAGCCAGGCTGTGAGAGTACAGAAAGGGAGAGAGGAAGCGAGAGTTTAGGAAGTTTCTTCTTCATTGACAAATTACCAAGATTATTTTGCTCCCTTTGCTTTCTTTTTTTTTTTGTGATGATAATAACATTTTAGTGAAAAGTCACATAAAGCAAACCAATAAAATGAAACAAAGCCAATCAGGCCAAATCTTACTTTTTTGAACTTTTCCAACAAGTGTGACTTCTCTTAAAATGCAGAAATCAGCTTTTAGCTTATATTGTAATTGAGTTATGGAGACATATCGGTCAAATGTAGTTATAGTGGGAGAATCAAAGTACCAAAATTGTAAACTTTTAATATTCAGTAAATATCGATGGATAAACAGTAGCAAATAATGCAAGCAGAATCTTAGTAGCTTAGTTTCTAAAGTGGTCACATTATAATTGAAGACAAAAAGCTAATATGAGAAGGAAAGCAGATCAATAAAAGTAGTTTATCTTCATTGATTTCAGGTCATATCCACAATCCTGAGCAATCATTCCGATCAGTCATTTTTATCATTATTATCGCTGCCATTATTATTGACACTTTTTGTGATATCAAGGCAAAGAAAGGGTCCCCAGTGGCGTTGTAAGAGATAGCTGTTAATCCGCATTTCCATCCACATCCACAGTCATTAAGGAAAGTGAAAGCAGGAAGGCTTGTGTCAAGGCTTAGAGTAAAAGAGTTGCAGGGTTTATGTAGCGTGGATTGGGTTAAGAAATAGGATTGAAAGCAAAGAGGTTTTACCCCTTTTTTCCTACTTCCTTCCACGCTTTTGTTTAGGCAGGCGAAAGCAGGATTAGAGCGAGGAGATTACAGCAGGATCTACTAAGAAATTGTATTTAAGGAAATGCTTATTTTCACAACCCCTCACAGCAGAGACTAGAAGTTTGGTCTCCCTTTCTTTCTTCATTTCTGTGTTGCTTTCATTATTAAAGGCAGTGATTTGTTCTCTAATCCTGGCTTTCTACAACGCGTAAACTTATAGCTTTACAGTGTTGCCTCACTGTTTTATCCTGAAATGTTATCATATTTGATGTGTGGGATTGTAGTAAAAATATATCTTTACATACACTCAAAATTCTGTGAATGTGGTTGATCATTCACAGTCACATGAGGAGGCACGATGAGGGACTGAATGGGATCCCCGGTGGTCATCAAAGTGCCATGTTCCTACATGACCTCTCAATCAGACCTATTGATCCGCTTCACTATTAGCTATCCAAACACGCACAAAGGCCAGATCAACATCACAGACCCCGACTGATTGTAGTGTGGGTCATAGTGAAACGTTCCTCTGAGGTTTTAATGTGACAGAAACGCCTCTCTGAGGAAGAGGTGGCTTGTTGTTCCTCAGGTATTGCTTATAGATTAGAATGCACATAGGAAATGTTCAATAATTCATTATTTTTGCAGTACGTGAGTGGTTTGATCACTATGAAGTGAAACTCTGTTAAGACATCAGTCAATAACTGAGCATATACAAACTACAGGGAAGAAACAAAAAGCAGCTCCCATATGTCAGCCTGACATAGCAATGAATTTTCAGTATTATGCAGGTATTATGGGTTGGTATCCTGCAAAAAGTGACAATGCAATGTTTTATGCTGCAGGGGAAATTCATACATTGAATATATATATATATATATGTATATATACATATAGTACAGTATGCACTTATGAATTTAAGAGGTATGTCGCAACAAAAGGAAGACAAGTGATGAAAAAACAAAGAACAAGAAGCATTATCCATAATCAGGTTTATCAGTCCAAGTAGGTGATTTAGTGCCTGTGTCTGCATCTGGATTCAGGAATTTTTGAGAATATTCCTTATTATTTTTATATATAGCTTCATAATTATATATCAAATTGAAAGCAAAACACTTGGAAAAACATCACAGCGTAGTCCAGATCTGTATATCTTTCTGGACGCAGGGACTAATCCATGCATGGTGTGGGGGAAAATCTTCACACCTCGGCAGATATACACAGTCACAGGCTGTTCTAGCTATTTTGAGCTAATTTGAAATGCTAACTATGAAGACAGACAGCAGAACAGTGAGTGTACTTCTATTGTGTGTACACATTTGTCTTGTGTAGCGTTACTGTGAAGCTGGACTCTGTCATAGGGCTACAAATTCAGACTGACAACCTTCGGACTCTTGAGCATTCGATGCAGACGCAAGGAGAAAGTGCATCATAGAATTCACATTCACCATTTTTACGTGCTGTAATGTAACTGTAGCTGTATGCTAGACATTTTCTTTTCAATTCAGTTTCACCTACAGATAATTTTTACATATTACTGTCACTTAAAGATGCTACAAATAAAGTTGCTTACACTGTTTCAGCACTAAACTTTACAAACTGAATCTATTGTGACTTCCGCCTCTGAGATGGTGATTTCCATTGTTTAATTGCAGTAACGATGATGAAACTCAGGATATTTGATACTTTGGTTATATCAGTCATGCCCCCACTCCATCACCCCACCTCCTTTCTCTCTCCCTCTCTCTCCCTCATACTGGGCAGTGACACTCCTCTGCCACCAGCACTCTAATAGGGAGGGACCAGGCAGCTCACTCAGTGCTGCTAATGCAGCTCACTGCCCCAGGCCATGGGGCTAAGCTGGAGTACACTACATCTCATCTCATCTCTCTCTCTCTGTCTCACACACACACATATACACACATATGATGGCAGACACACACCATAAATCCAACACCGTCTCTTATCTGCAACTAAATCAAAACAAGGTGGAGGAGTGGAAAGCTTTTCATTGCCGGATGTTTACTTTTATACTGAGGTGCATTTTTTTGAAGACCAAAGTTACTTCAGTGTTTAAGCTTTAGCGCACAGACAATTAGCTGTTCAATAGGAATTAATGGGACATCCAGTAAAGGGAAGGTGTTTGGACAATAGTGGCACGTGTCTCTACGATGTCATGCATTGGGATACGTGTGTGTGTGTGTGTGTGTGTGTGTGTGTGTGTGTGTGTGTGTGTGTGTGTGTGTGTGTGGTTTCTGTCTCCCGGGACTCTCATTATCACTGCTGTCCCAGATGTCACCAAGCACATGAAACACACGTCATGAATAATGGAGTCCTATTTCTACATCTCTCCCCATTTCTCTCCTATCCGCCCACTCTCTTTCCCCTGCATCCCTCGTTTCCTCTGATGCTTCCACTGATGCTTAATTTTCTCTATCTGAGATGGTCCATTTAGCTTTATGCTGCATTGTCGCCCTGTCTGGTTAGGGACGGCTTTATGGGGGGTAACATGGCACCTCTGCAGCGTTCCTTTGAGGTATATCTATGCAAACAATGTCTTTTGCATACAATTGGTTTCATGTCTGTCCCCGACGGTCCATTCAGTCTCTCGATACCCCCCCACAAACCCACACACACACACACACACACACACACACTTCATCCCCTCCCCCAGTGTTTACTGTTTAAAGTCACACAGGGCAAATTGGGACAGAGCAGTCAGTGGAGCAGAAGAGACGTTGTCCCATCATGGTGGAAAACTGGACTCTGCTTTCTTTTCTACCTCATCCCTCTGTTTCCCTGCCTCTCCTTAGCCTCCATGTTTGCCTCTTCCTCACTTCTGTCCCCCCAACTTTATGTCATTCGTTACCCTCACGGTGAGTTGGTGTACAACATCACGCAGCGGCAAGGGGCAGGGCAGGGAAAACATGATTGAAAGATGAGGTAAGCAGTCACAATTGGTTAGGAAAGAGGAGAGCAGTTAGGATTAGACAGTGAAGCGTGGCTTTTTAATGAAAACATGACAGAACCGCGGCTCCCTCAATGCCCTGCAATCTCAACCCCTTTCCAGAAAATGAACGAGTGACAAAGAAGCGAGTGAGGGAGAAAGAGAGAATCGAACGCTGAGACACAGATATTGTTCATGTGGCGTTAGTCCTATCTCGCACATTGACTCATGCTCTGTCTGTTGTTAACAAAGTCTCTCGTATTAAGGAGATGCAGTGGCTCCTATTGCACAATTCGTTTTTACACCTCAGTTGTGCCAATAAAACCTGCTTTGAATATGAATTAAAAGCAGTTAAGAGGGTGCCATTCATAGATGTTAAGTAAGTGTGCAGCAGAATAAAAGCCAGGACAGTGTATATATTTAATTGGTTGACACCTGCTTCTACTTGGGCTTTTAATGTACACAGCATAGAAAAGGGAGAGAGCAGAGGGAGGGTTGAGAGGGCTCCCGCTTTGAATACAGATGTAACACCCCCTTTTTTGCATAAAGGAGTGGAGAATACAGACGTGGGCTGTTATCTCCTTCTTACTTTACCCAGCATCATGCCCTTTACTTCTACCCCTTTTCTTATCCTCTCTTTCTCGTTATCAAAATCAAGTCAATGACTCATCGATGGCCCTCTTCTACTTTAAAACATTCCTCTAGTGCAAAACTGGTCTACTGCCATTCACAGGATCCACTGTGCTAATTTTAACACGTAGTTTATTATTTTTTGTGCCAGCAGGGTAATAGTTTTTGTCCTATTTTAAGCCCGGTAGGTGTTTCTTTGTGTGTGCACGTGCCTGTGTGTGTGTGTGTGTGTGTTTGCACACACACACAAATCCAGGCCTTGTGTGCCTGGATTTGTGAGCACCAAGCATATTCCAGCACTGCAGAGAATATCTCCGGAATATGTTGTGTTTTTTTTTCTTTTGTCTTCTTTCTGTGACAGTCACAAGTCTTTGATCTGCTCCTCCTCCCCTCCTCTGTCTTCTCACCTTCTTTCAAAATCTTCTCTGCAACTTGCCGTTAAGAGCACAGGTATAATGCAGACATACAGAATGCAGTTTTTCTAAGGTGAGACTCAGAATGCTGTTTTTTTAGCAGCTCGAAATCATTTTGGTGTTTAAAGGATACAAAATCATTTTAAATTAGAAGAGACTAATAAAGCTTTGACACTCAGGTGCAGGTGCATTTTTGTGGGTCTGGAGCTCAAACCCTTCTGTTATCATCTCCAATCAAAATATTATCAAGATGAATTTCTTTCAACAGTAATTAAATACTTTACAAAACCTGGATTTTAATGACATAAGTTAAAACTTCCAAGCCATTGTGAAGAATTATGTTTTAGCTGTGAAAGATACACTGCAAAATGTGGCATACTGTACTATACATATACTTAATAGATGCTGACAGGAATATTAACTAGCAGTAAACTGTTATTTTACAGTGTCCCTACTGTATTCTACACCTACAGTTTCTTACATTGACATATAACTGCATGTCCTCACCCCTGTACGTCCTGAGACCCCACGTTTTCATATGGGGACATTTTACATTCTGCGTTTTCTGTACTTTACACTTTATTCTGCTCAATAAAGTGTATCGTTTATGCTACAAAATAAACCCACTGTCAGGTTTATTATTTATAGTTTTATATATTCTAATTATTTTTAAAGTCAGATTAGTTTCAGGTAGCATCCAGAGTGGATTTACTAGGTTTTTTTCAGTTCAGCTTTAATTCACTATTCAAAAAATAACTTTGACTGATGATGATTCTTTTTTGTTTATTTTTTTATGTATTTTTACATCTTAGGTCTACTCACTTTTTTGAGATGTAAAAGTACCAGAGCTCAAGTCTCACGTGTAGTTTTTGTCCTTATTTATTTCCTGATATTCTTTCGGAATAACAAACTGTCAAAACTTTGTGGTCAATTATTAAATTATTCAAATGTTTAATAGTTTAATGTTTCTGATTTTAAAAAGTATTGTACAGTATTTTAAAAAAATGATACATTCAGTCACAAAATTTCCTGCGTTTTTACAACAATTTGTTACAATGAATCCATTTACTTCAAAAGCCTCAGGTAGATATTA
Organism: Oreochromis niloticus; assembly: GCF_001858045.2. Classification (NCBI taxonomy): domain Eukaryota; kingdom Metazoa; phylum Chordata; class Actinopteri; order Cichliformes; family Cichlidae; genus Oreochromis; species Oreochromis niloticus. The sequence goes on from NC_031975.2 coordinate 10,703,151, forward strand.
AATATCAGTGTTGTGACACGTGAAATGCACAGAGAAACGGCAGTCCCAGTTTTGTCCCAAACAAGCATTCACTGCCTTTGACCATCAGCAGGGTTGAGTAAGATGAAGAATCCAGGGGTCAGATTGTAGTGATCCACCAGGAAGAAAACAGGAATCTGAGTTCGATAGCTCATTAGCCTTTTCCAAACTCATTAGATATGGGGTCCATATTGGAAGTCCCATGGGAGCAAAGGTGTTTTACTCAGACCTGTCAGTGTTTTGTTTTTTGTTTTTTGTCTTCTTGTCATGTACACTGGAAAATCTGAGCAGGTTAGTGTCATAGGAAAATTCTTGCCTAGGTACCTGTAAGTAGACTGACTGGTCTAATATAGGATATTGTGGAAATTTACACCTCTAAACAAAGATTTTGAGGTGCAGAACTGGATTAAATGATCTCTGAAACCAGCAAACTTCCAACTGAGGCTTAGGAAATAGGACAGCTATAACACGGTGCATTGTGTTGTATGTTTTTGTAAAATATTTGTGATTGGATACAAAGCTACTTGCATGTGAAAAGCTATATTTAGCCACTTCAAACTGATCCTACTTTTCTTTATTGATTTAAGCGACTTCAACAGCCAGTTTGCCGTTGCGATTTTTGCATCCACACAACACCTAGGGTATCAACATTTGGTCCTTGATGATTGTAAACACGCTGTGCTTTAATAATTGCTGAAAGTACACCGAAATCGTAACAGGATGCCAGTGAGAAGACCCTAGCAACAGGGAGAGGATGAAGAAAGCGTGAGAGTGGGAGGGAGGGGGAAAGATGCAGAACATCAATAAATAATGGCCCCACTGAGGAGGTGGAAATATGGGCCTCGTTATCTTTGCGCCGACGCCTTCATTTGCATGTGAGAAAATGAGGCTGCTACTAACTCGCACACATGGTGCGCACACATACACACTGCTGGACTCACATGAGCTACAGTATACATCCTATTTATAGACTATTTCTTGCTTTTATTTTTTCCTATTCTCTCACACATTTACACTTCTATTAATTCCCTTTTCCTTCCTTCTCTTTGGAATTTGTCAGAGCAGCAGCTCTGGTCTGTGTGACTGTGAGGCTGCCGGCATTTTGTTGGTTTAAAAAATAAAGTGAAAGCACACCTTTATCACAGGCTTGGTAGGAACTTTAACTTTACTAATGCCCCGTTTAACATTGCAGAGCATACAGCTGGAGTATACACAGCTACAGAGTAGTTGCCTGGTGAAACACCATTAAGTGATTGGGTAAAGCAGTTGGCTTTTGCAGTGCCTTGCTCATGGGCTCTCTTATAGACTTAGAATAGCAGACTTAACCTTAGTTTATCTCTATGTGCCAACATTTACATAAAAAAGGCCTTCAGTAAAAGGGGAAAAGAGCAAATCCAATTTAGTTATTTTAAAAATTTCATCAAAACTAAAAAATGTACACTCCTGATTAAACCATGAAATTATCCACACTATATACAGTTTTTTTCTGTCAGAAATAAAAATCCCTTTCCTGTACTTGTAGCTGCAGATAGAGATAAAAATAGTTCCCCTCTGGACCTCATCTGCATCTGGGCATCACCCTGTTTTTGCCTGTGAATGCATCTCATTGAGAGTGACCAAACTCATACAGGATCTAACAATGTCACAGTCCTCTAGGCCATGCAGCTTCTTTCAAAGCGCTTCTTCTCGGGTGAAAGGACTCTTTAAAGAATCATTTATACACGATACAAAATTCTTTAACCTTTTAAATGGTTCTTTCAGAGCATTTCTGAGGATCTGTAAGTGCCTCACTCTGTTTCTTTTTTTTAATTTTACGGCCATTTTGGTTAGATGTTAAACAGGTTGGCATTTATATATTGCTTTGTATCCTTACTAACCAGTCACAGTGCCTTTTTTGTTGATCAGTGTTTTAAAATCTAATGCTAAGGTAATAAAACCTTTCAAAATGCAAATCTCGAGCTGTGTAAGTGCTGGGTTATGCCTGAATTATGCTTCAACAGGAAATCTACACAGTAACTTACAACAAAACCAGAAGCTCCTTCTAAACGCTATGCCATAACCTTTCACATAACCTGAAATGCACTTCCAGAGAAGTGTACATACACGTTGGGTCAATGCAACCTGAAAAGACTTGAAGGGAATGCATAAAAAAAGGGGTTTGTGGTGATGTCGGAGGTTAGGACGTAGATTTCCCAGAGAAGTCTAAATCAGACTTTAGAATCTTTACTTTGTGGTTTATTTCAAGAGTTAACAGTTTTCCAATATAAGTTTTATTTGCTGCACTTGTGTTTTTGCATCTTTATTCCAGATTAAGTACATACATGTGCATGGCTCTGACTTCCTTTATGCTTAGTATACGTGGATGAGTTGAAACTAAAGACAAAATATAGCTTCAAGTCTGACAAATCCAATCCATTATCTTCAAGCTCTGTAAGGGTCTGCGTAACATCTTGAGTACATCATATGAAGGAGGCACAACGAAAAAGAAATTTGCAACAGAAACTACTGTACTGTTTTTGTATTCAGAATGCCTGTGCAGTATGCAAGCATTTCTGCATGTTCTCCTGAAGCAGTGTGTTTGTGTGTGTGTGTGTGTGTGTGTGTGTGTGTGTGTGTGTGTGTGTGAGAGAGAGCGAGAGAGAGAGAGAGAGAAAGATGTACAGTTGCGTTTCTCATTGTCTAGTCAAGTCAGCATGAATAAAAGCTGAGGGAGCACAGTGATTTCGGATTTAGTAATTAATATTTTACTCTGTCTGCCACTCTGCTTAGAAACTCAGAGCAACAAAAAAAAAACAGTGAGAAAGCGAGCGAGCAAGAGGAAAAGGGTGAGACTGATGACTGATGAGGGTTCACACAAAGACATGAAGTGAGTCAACCAACGACAGACTGATTCTATGAACAAACCACTCAGTTGTGATGGCTGGATAGCGAGAGGACTAATGTGATGTGTATTGTGTAATAAGTGTTGTTTAAGAGGCTGCAGATGGGATGAATTCAGTTCACTGCTGCAGACAGGGACAGAAGAATGGCTTTGACAGATCCTGCTGACTCTCTCTCTCTCTCTCTGTTTCTCTCTCCCTGCCTATGTCAGAGTGTTGTGACAGGCTAGTCGTCGGTGTTGTGGGAGTAGCAGTCTTAAAGTGCTCATTATCCTGTAAGGCTTCATTCTAAGGGGGCAAACAAAGGCTGCTGTGAAATTGCAGCCTGTGCCTCCTCCCGGGTCATACAGTATATTCGATGCAAACACATTCACAGTGCATAACTGCTACCTTCCGTATACCTGCTCAACCCTCTGAAAGACCCTGATAAACACACACTCTGTAGTTTAAATATTGATGCTGGTGAATGTGAAAGCAGCCAATCCAGCTGTTGCCCCGTGGTTGGATGCTAAAAGGCACAATTGATAATTAATGCTTACAAACCTAAAGAAATCTTATTGTAATGACTGTCACACTTAAGGTAAGCTATGAGATTATTTGTGCTGTGAGGACACAGCTTCGTTAATGTGAGGTTTGTGGACTTTATCAGGAAATGTAAGATAGCTTACCTTTATGCAAAGAAACAATGTACGCAAGAATATCTTGGTAAAGGGAGTCATTGCAAACTGATATCTGCCTTCAGCAGACACAGCTTGAAGACTTTGTAATGCTGACATAACAGTTCTTTGAGTAGCATAAAACAAATGCTAAGAAAGAGAAGACACAGAGGCACACTTGATCTTTGGCCTTCCTGTTTTCTTATCATGCATAAAAGGAAGAACATTTAAAGAGTTTTGTGATGGTAGTTAGTGTGATGTGCAAGAGTTATAAGCTGTGTGTGGAGGGAGACAGTAAATCTGTCTCTCCTCTGTCTGTGGGTGGTGTAAGTGACCGCTGGGTGTCCTCCAGGTCTTGAAAGAGTGCCAGACTTTGGGAAGCAGCATTATTAGGCAGGTAGTGCCAACTGTTCAGGCAGCTGTTTGTTCTAAGAACAATATGGTTTTGCAGTATGCACTATGTATTTGAACGAGAGTGATCATCACAAAAGTGTGGGAACAGGAGGGAGTGAAAAGTTTTTTACACACGAGGTCTTCAGAGTGATGTTTTGTCTGTTGTCACTTCTCCTTTCAGAAGATTAATGTTGATCTTTTCTTAATGTGTCTTCCTCAGGTAACAGGTTCTCGCTGACCTCCTTTGGGGCTCTTTACATCTCCGATGTTCAAAAAGAGGATGCTCTCTCTACATACCGGTGCATCACCAAGCATAAATACAGTGGCGAGACACGGCAAAGCAATGGAGCCAGGCTTTCTGTAATGGGTGAGTAACTGGTGTGTGAACTTACCTTTTTCTCTTTGTCTTGACAAAAATGTAACAACATGTCTGCATTCCAGACCCCAACGAGTCTGCACCCACCATCCTGGACAGTTTCCAAGCAGGGGAGGTCTACGCAGGCCATAGCATTGAGCTCCCCTGCATAGCGGGAGGATACCCAAGCCCTACTGTGCGCTGGCTGAAAGATGGTCGCCCACTACCCTCAGATGCCCGCTGGACGCGGCGATTGACAGGGCTGACCATCAGTGACCTGAGGCAAGAAGACAGCGGCAGCTATGCATGCGAGGTCACCAACAGTTTTGGCTCAAAGGAGGTGTCTGGACAGCTTCACGTGATAGGTGTGTGAGGCTCATTACACACAGATACGCACACACGCTCACACACATTTGCAAAATATCTGGCAGACTGGCTCGTTGTCTTGTCAGTGAATCAACCTTGCAGACAGACACAGTTGCAACCACCTTTAAGTGTTTGGTTTGGGGCGCACATGTAAGTCCAAGCTAAAGTGTGTCTGTTACAAACATATGTGTGAGCTGTAGGATGCCCCATCATATCAGACCTCAAAAAGAGAGACAGGGCAGTAATTCGCTCAGGCTGATTCCATATCACAGCTGCCAGCACCATTTACCATCAGAAAAGAGGAAGAGTGAGGAAGACAGAGATAAAGACAAGGGGTCATGCAGGGGGCGGTCAGACACCCAGACAGTGCTGGAATGACATTATCTACAATGTAATAACGAGATAATAAGAAAGGCTGAGCTAAAGTGTGTAAAGTATACAAAGAAACAAAGGGAGTGAGGCGAGATAGAGCGAGAGAATAGAGAGGCGGTAGGCTTTGCCAGTGGGCACATCATGGCAGCACAGTCTGTGACTCTGACAGGGTGAGTAGGGGGGGTTGGGAGGCCCCCCAGCATACACCACCAGCTGCCTTATTGCTCACTGACATTTGCGTACACACACACACATACACACATGTAGACACGCGTTCTCGCTGACACACAGACACACTCACACACACAAGTGGACAGAGATGTGAAGCGATATCTCCAGCTGCTTTTTTAATGAGTGCGTCCAACTGATTGAGTCACCACTGCTGATTGTACTCGCTCTCTTTCTCCCCATCTCTGTGAATGAAAACGCCTACTGTAAGCATGAATCCATGTGTCATGTTTTGAATCCAGTTTAATGATTTCAGAGTGATGCAGGAAAGGCAAAAGACACAAAATATAAAGATAAATTAACAGGCTACAAATCGCATTGATGCCTTTTGATTATTATAGCAGATATACTATTAAAGTGATCCACATTTTTGTTTTATGAACTCCTGTGGTCTTCTCTCAGATCCACTACGAGTGACCTTGTCCCCTAAGAATCTGAAGACGGGCATCAGCAGCACACTGTTCTTCACCTGCACTGTGGAAGGCTCTCCAGAATACACCATCACCTGGTACAGGAACACAGAGCCAATTGTCCCAGACGAGCACATCTCCATCCAAGGACAACACAATGACACCCTGCAGATCACTGCAGCACAGAAGCTTCACTCTGGGGCCTACCAGTGCTTTGCTTCCCGAAAGGGCCACACTGCTCAGGACTTCTCCATTATTCTGCTAGAGGGTACGTGGACAGTGACTTAAACAAGTGCAGATATTAGGCGCCATAGTCTTTGTGTTCAAAGCTAATATGTTTGCTGTGGGCTTTGCAACTTCTCGAGTATTCTGCTTTTCTGTCAGAACTTCTCACTTTCTATTTATGTCCTCCTGTTTCCTCCTCTCCCTCTGTCCTCTCAGATGGTACTCCTCGTATTGTGTCTTCCTTCAGCGAGCGGGTGGTAAACCCCGGCGAGCCTTTCTCCCTTATGTGTGCGGCCAAAGGAGCCCCACCCCCTTCTATCACGTGGACACTGGACGATGAACCTGTGGTTAGAGATTCAACCTACAAGACCAGCCAGTACACCCTGTCAGATGGCCTGACTGTATCGCACGTCAACGTCAGCAGTCCACTTATTCCAGATGGAGGAGTGTATCGTTGCGTCGCACGCAACTCGGCCGGTAGCGCCGAGTACCAAGCGCGCATAAACGTAAGAGGTGCCTGTCTGCTTTTCAATATAAATGCACTCTACACCTGAATCTATACAAACATACAGGAGCTAGTGAGAGGCATTGCACACATCTATCTATCTATCTATCTATCTATCTATCTATCTATCTATCTATCTATCTATCTATCTATCTATCTATCTATCTATCTATCGATCTATCTATACACACAATACACTGAGTGAATATCTGATTAGGCTAAAATCAACAAATATCCTCTATCAGATTTTAGAAAAGGGGGCACAACTAACCTCCCTTTCCACCTGTCAACTGGCCCCAATCACTCTATCCCTCAACCTTTATCTCTTCCCTTCCTGTCTCCGTGGCTGCCCTCTATATTCTGCCATGACCTCCCTCACCTCATCTCCCCCTTTCTCCAACCTCTGTGTCTCTCTCTGTCTCCTCCCTCCATCCCCTCCCTCTCTTCCCCGTGTCTCCAGGTCCACCTCGAATTAGACCCATGCGAGACATCACCGCAGTGGCGGGCAGAAATACCTATATAACGTGTCGTGTGATTGGGTACCCGTATTACTCCATTAAGTGGCTGAAGGACGGCATGCAGCTGCCTGATAATCATCGTCAAGTGGTGTTTGAGAACGGCACACTGAGGCTCACAGACGTGCAGAAGGGCGCAGACGAGGGGACCTACTTGTGTAGCGTTTTGATCCAGCCCCAGGTGTCAATCAACCAGACTGTCCACGTCACTGTCAAAGGTAAAGCTGAAGAGGAGTACGGATGCACTGGGCAGTGTTTTTGGTAAATTTATACCTATTTTATGAACCTAATTTATAGAATTAGGGTGCAGTAGAGATAAAGTGACACATCAGTTGACAGGGAGATGTTGCATCTTCACGCTTTTCCCAAATCTATTTCAACCAGAGGTAAAGCTCCATGCATACCCAAAATTCAAAGTCACTTAAAACAGTAGTGAAAAAAAATCTTAAGAAGTCAATCACCAATACTAATACTTTGGTTTTCAAACTGCTTCCTTTAGCTTAAAAAAAGATGAAAAAAAGTGATGCAAGTACAATTTCTTGATGAAAAGCAGCTAGTCACTGCTACTTGGGGGACACCAGTGTACAAAGCTGTCAAGTGCAACTTCATAGTAATGCTGTTGAATGCAGATGGATGGTGTTTTGGGGGTAGATTTATGTTTGTCGTGCGTATTTCATTTAGTCTGTGAGCGGGATAACGATGGCAGTAAGCAGGGCAGCTGCAGAGGTGTTTGAGGGTGTGTGCATGTGCCTGTGTGTGAGTGTGTCTCTGATTTAATTAGATGAATAATAATGAAGCCTAGATTAAATCCCCCAGATGTCTCAGCTGTAGTACCCCCACCTCAACCTCCATTACCATGGCAACGGAATGACTTCCCCCTGCCAATTGGACTGTAACCAGAGCAGCTATTATGGGCTGCAGGAGATGTGGGGTGGTGGGGGGGTGCTGAAGAGGGGCCCACTGGCCAATGACCTTCTCCCTCTCTCTCTCAGACTCTTAGCATTGCTCCAGATGGCCACATTGCCGCTCTTCAACATCTATCACTGCCTTTATTCCACTGATTTCCTTTCTCTCTCCTCTAGTGCCACCGCTCATCCAGCCCTTCGATATCCCCTCTACCTCAGTGGGGAAGCTCATGTACATCGCCTGTGTGGTGTCATCTGGGGACATGCCCATACGCATCACCTGGCACAAAGACGGCCAGCTCATCGTGCCAGGCTCTGCCTCTGGTGTTGCAATAGAGACCAAAGAGTTCATGAGCTCCCTGCAAATCTCCAATGTGACACTGAAGCACAATGGAAACTACACCTGCATCGCCAGCAATGCTGCTGCAACTGTCAGCTGGGAAAGACAGTTGATTGTTACTGGTGAGGGGTGACGTGTAATGTGTAAAGTAACCGTGGAACTGTTTTGTGATCACTCACTTTTTGTAACTTTCGCTGAGTTTTTCCATTTATATAAAATCAGGATTTCTGTTTCTCAGTGCCGCCGCGTTTTGTGGTGCAGCCTAACAATCAAGACTGTATCTATGGAAAAGCTGGAGTACTTAACTGCTCCGTGGAGGGTTACCCACCTCCAAAAGTCATGTGGAAACATGCCAAAGGTAAAATCTGCACATTATCCTCATGGCATTGCAGTAAAAGCTACACACGAACAAGGAAAAGTGTCATACTTCCATACATGCTTTGTGTTGTGTCCTGCAGGCGTAGGAAACCCTCAGCAGTACCATCCTGTCCCACTAACTGGCCGTATCCAGATCATGTCAAACGGTTCTCTGCTGATCCGACATGTTCTTGAAGACGACCGGGGGTACTACCTCTGTCAGGCCTCCAACGGAGTGGGCTCAGACATCAGTAAAAGCATGATCCTTACTGTCAAGAGTAAGTGTCAATCCTCTGCTTTTTGGCATGAACCCACTTCTTTTCAAACCCACATCTCCTGGATTGCGCTGAGATAAGTCTCAGCTTTTTGGACAGGGATCAGCTCTTCTAAGATGCACTTTTGCCCCAGGCTAGTGCGGCCTATACTTAACATAGCCAAACCTAGTCTGTGTCCTGCACATCCTTCACTGGGGGTGCCTTTCCTATTGACTGATGTTCTCTGGCTGTCAGCCTGTGTGCTACAGAATGTTTGGTGGGGAAAAGGGTTGATGAATTAGTGATGAAAGCAAAACCACAGGAACCTCTTCAATCAATAATCTATGTCTAAGTAACAGAGGAGGAAGAGAAGCGAAAGTAGAGACTGAAAAGAATAAAAACAGGGAGGAGGTGGTGTTAGAGGCCAGTGGGGCTTGAAGCATGAAATGAAAATGGGGAATAAAATGGAAAAATAGAGATGTCTGTACATGTGTAATATATCCTTGCTCAGTTTCCAATACTACACGCCCGTTTTCCCTCATGTCATTATTCCATACAAAACGATTCGTCATGCTGACACTTGTCTGTGAATTTGCTCAGTCCCTGCCATGATCACCAGCCACCCAAACACTACCATGGCGAGGAAGGGCCAGATCAAGGAGCTGAACTGCACAGCACGGGGCGAGCAGCCCATTATTATCCGCTGGGAGAGAGGGGACACAGTCATTGACGCAGAGAGAAATCCCCGTTACTCCATCAGCATCAACAAAAAGGGGGATGAAGTCATCTCCACCCTAAAGGTCAGATACTATATACTTATACTCTTCGGGCCTTTAGTGTAGCTTAATGCCATTACACCGAACTATGCTAAAAAAAAACAACTTCTACTATAGGCTGTTGCATGGTTTAGTAACCTTTAGAGGTGCATGTTTTCAGATTTTATATTTATTTGGGGATTTTTTTGCAAAAGTGTTCTAGAAATATTTTCTAAAAAAGTCCTATTAAAGGAAGTTATATTGGGAATATTTTTAGGATATTATATTCCTAAATTTCACACGTCATCTTTTCCTGTTTGTGCTGATGCTCGCAGCTTAACCCAGCCGAGCGAGGAGATTCTGTCTTCTTCTCCTGCCATGCCATCAACTCCTATGGAGAGGGCAGAGGGCTCATCCAACTCACTGTACAAGGTATTTCTACAAAAAACCGCAAATCCCTACTTCTTTTATTTAAATACAGAATTAAGGAACAAAAAGTATGTAAACAACCTAACCAGGAAAGGTTATTTAACGAGATATTGATGGTGGTAAAAACAAAGGAAAATTCTTTTTTTTTCCACCCTCACACAGAGCCACCCGATCCTCCCGAGCTTGAAGTACGGGAGGTGAAGGACAGAAGCATGAACTTGCGCTGGATCCAAAGGTTTGATGGCAACAGCATCATCACTAGCTATGACATTGAGTACAAAAACAAGTCAGGTGGGTTATTAAAAACAATAAGCCTAATCCCTAATGTAAAAGTTATTTCAATAATTAAAAACTGAAAAAATAAACCTTTGCTCATATTCAACAGACACATGGGATCACATGTACACAACTAGAAACATCTCACCCACCAACAATCAGGCCAACATTGTAGAGCTGCACCCGGCATGCGTTTATAGTATCCGCATGTACTCCTACAACAAGATTGGCCGCAGTCTTCCCAGCAAAGAGCTCACAATCAGTACCGAAGAAGCACGTAAGTGATTGTTTTCCTCTAAACATTACGTTTGTTTGCCTATCTATTTGTTTTTGCTTTCTCTGTATGGAGTAGAGCCACCACTATTAGCAGTAAGGCTATCTGATATCTTCCATCAACAGCACCTGACGGGCCTCCGATGGATGTGATCCTGCAACCGATGACATCTCAGAGCATACGAGTCACATGGAGGGTAAAATCACTGTTGCTTACGACTTCATTTAAGTGTTAAGTCTAGTATCAGTGTAAATAACTAGAAAGCAAACAATGATGGGATATAAAGATATGCTCCATGATTTAAAATAACAAGGTTTCAGTGATCTCACGAACAAATCCAAAATGTTAAGAGACACCTGTGAAATTGTTGGTTACAGAAATGCAAAAAGAACTAAAATTCAGAATTCATCTCGTTTAATTTCTTTTTTTTAACATATTGCTGTCAAATTTCATAGTAAAACTTTTTTTTCTCTAAAACTTTCAGGCTCCAAAAAAGGAGCTGCAAAACGGCGTGATCCGCGGCTACCAGATTGGATACAGAGAGAACGGTCCAGGTAGCAATGGCCAGTATAGCATTGTGGAGATGAAAGCTACGGGGGACAGTGAAGTGTACACCTTAGACAACCTAAAGAAGTTTGCCCAGTATGGGGTGGTGGTCCAGGCCTTCAACAGAGCCGGGACTGGCCCATCCAGTACTGAGATCAATGCTACCACTCTGGAAGATGGTAAGTGGACAGCAAGCTGAAGAAAACGAGGAGAAGACTGTGAGATACAATTTAGGAGAGTATGGGAGGAAAAGAGGAAGGACTGTAAGAAAGAAATGTAAAGATCCAAAAGGAAAACATGAAAATAATAGTCAAATGCAATAACAGGATGAAACACGCATGAATGAACATAACATGCATGTAGAAATGCATGCTCAAACAAAATGTTAGAAATAACTCTGCAGCACATCGCCCATTATTCTTTCCACTTTAATTAGCACCTTCATTAGGCTGGTAGAGAGCGAGAGAGGAACAAGGAACCCCATTACTCTTTAAATGTCTGCCCACTCTACCTCCCTTTTCCCTGGTCTGCCTTCTTTATCTTCCCTTTCTTCCCATGGGTTTCCTTGTCATCGTCCTCACTGGTCCTCTGTCTATTATACGTGTTTTTATTTCTTATACTTTTTTGGAGCCTTCCTGTCTGAGAGGAGAGTAATGACGGGCACTCGGATGATGAAAATTGGCCAAGCAGGTAGTCGGAAGCTGCCTCTACAGCTTCAATTAGCTTAAACAAGAACATTGTCTTCCTTTAGATTTTATCCTCCACATTTCAGCTCACACCCTGCTCATCTGCATTTTGACCCCTTTGGTGTAGCTCTTTTACTATTCATGTTGCTCTCTCAGTGCTCTTCCTCCTCTCCATCAACCCCCCTCCACTTCTCCTCTCTTCTCTAAAAGCTAGGAATGAACAAGGAGCTATTCAGGACTAATTTGAGCTTATTTGACTGATTTATTTCAGCGGAGATTTCCTGTGGTTTGTGGCATTGAGTTATTATTAGTTATCAGTGCTTCGGCTGCCATGCTACGTCGGACCAGATTTCAGTAGAAGCCATTAAAACACTTAAAGTACTCAAATATAGTTTAACAGTGCAGCACTAACACTCACTCTCTATGTTCCCCAGTGCCCAGCGAGCCTCCGCAGAACGTGAGAGCAATCTCTGTGACATCAGACGAGGCAGTGATCACATGGGCAGAGCCTCCACGGCTGACGCTGCACGGTGTGCTGAAAGGCTACCGGGTTGTGTTTTGGTCCCTCTTCCCTGACGGAGGTGGGTGCTGTGGGGGCCAGGCCCAGTGGCCAATGCAGAGTAATTATCACCTATCTCATTCTAAGATTCACCAACCCGCCCTCCCACTCACCTACCTTTCTGTCAGTGCTGTGAGTCAGAATGTGTTAATGTGTATCCACACCTTTCTCATAAAGCACTTCCTGGTCCTGTGTGTTTTTGAATTTGTCTGTTTGTCAAATAGACTGTATGTCCAAGATGGAGATGTGGCTCAACTTTAGCTTAAGGGCTAGCCTTTGATTTGACAGAAGTGACCACATTTAGATGAGAGGGTGATGCACCCATGCATCCATAGGCTACGGGGGTGCATCACACAGGCACAAATACCTACTATTTACTACATACAAATAAAACTCTTGGAAAACTAACAGTTAGTTGCACAGTGTGCTATATTATTTGCCAGATAACTGCTCCAGAAGCTCCAACACCCCAGACATGATCAACATCATGCACCTAATAATGCGAAGCATAAGTCCTAATCACATTTAATTGAACGAGTTATATAAAAAAAGATGCCTCTGTAGAGTTTTTATGACTTGCTACAACATCATTTTTATGTAGCAAACATAAAAATTGCAATTGCAATTGCAAACATGTTTTTTTTTTCAGCTCTTAAGTTAGTCACTTTAATTTGAAAGTTGCCTTAAGGCATTTGAGTTTTTGGCACTTCTGCACTGGTTTCATTTTTCACCCCCAAAGGTTTCTGTTAAGTCTGTCATAGTTTCTTAGATTTTTAATAAGGCTTATGATCAGAAAGTCACAGTATAGCAATGAGTGTCTGTGTGTTGTAGGTCCAATGTCTGTGCAACTCCGTTTCCTAAAAAATTGTTTACTCCTCCTTTAGACATTATGTTGAAATAGGAAGGTAATTAAAAGTGGCTTATATTCATGAAAAAAAAGAAAAGTATTACCAAAGTTACCAAAGTAATGTACCTGCAAATAAATATATTTTTTAGGAGACAGAGTTGATGTGTGTTGTTCCTCCTGTCACCACCTATACCTTCTAAGAAGAGTTTTTCTCCTCTCCCTCAGAATGGGGAGAGATGCAAAACATCACCACCACACGTGAACAGGTGGAGCTGCGAGGGCTCGAGAAGTTCACAAACTACAGTGTTCAGGTGCTGGCCTACACGCAAGCTGGAGATGGGGTCCGCAGCAATGTCCTCTATATCCAAACCCGAGAGGATCGTGAGTATACAATTCATTTGTTTTTTACATGCAGAAAAGTGTGCAATGTAAGGAGATGGGGAAACGGATAGAGGTAGATTTAAATAAGGGAGCTGGTTGTATCTCAAACCCATAACAAAAGCTCATAACAAGCTATGCTGGGAATCTCCATTAGCTGTGCTAATGAGAATTAAGAGGCTTTGAGTCCACAGCTCAGGGCTAAGGGAGGTGTTTCGGGAGGAGGAGGGAGAGGTGATCTCTTAGAGCATATAGCATCCAGGAGTCAGCCATCAGCCTGGGCCTGCATCCTTACCACCAGCCCTCTTGCCATAGGCATAGGGATTAACTCCTTTTGGATTAGAGAGAATTAATTTTGTGCTTACACCATTGGAGGCAGGATTACAGCCAGATCCATGTCTCTTTATAAAGGAGGAGGAGGGGCCTGGGGGGCTGAAGATGGAAAGATACAATGGTGATCGCACAGCCCGTTCTTGGCTGACAAAAAATAATCAGTCAAAAAATTATAAGAGAAACACCACAGCTGAGGTGTTTGTTTATTTGTGTCTAGACTGCTGTCCTCTTCTGATTGGCTCAGTTTTCCATCGCGTATTTTTGTAAATGAGACTGTTCACTTAGTAGTGTTCTCTTCCTCATCATCACTTGGGTTGTGCTAGTTCTGCAGCAGACTGTCTTGGCAGACTGTCTGTCTGTGTATCTGTCTGTCTGGAGTCCTGGGCAGAGTTTGGGCACCAGATGGGACCTGACTCTCCCAGCTCCTACTGATGCTTTGACATGGGGGTCCAGTTATGATAATGATAGCCTCCTGTGCGCCTCCCTGCTGCCATCGTTACATGATCCCTGTCACTTTTTCGTCCCTGCTTATTTCTTTTAAAACTTGCATCTCTGCTTTCTGAGTTTTTGTTGTTTTCTTGCCCGCTCATGTCCTCTGTAGGGGAAAGAGGTCTGAGGGTAGAGACTGGCAGTATGACGGCATCAGGGGGCCTCACAAAGAAAAAAAGAAGAATGGGGGATGGATTTAGAGGCCTGGGTCTTACACTGTGGTAGCCTCCTTCTGTAGAGGCCAGATGAGGCCCACTGTCAGGCACAAGTTATATTTATGGTTTGGTTTGAATAGGGTTGATAGTGTGGACCCAGTACTGTAAGACCGATGAAACAAAAGCATTATTGTTCACCTTTCACAGTATCCAGTGTCCTGATGTGTTTTTGTAAAGTGTGCATGTTTTTTAAGCCCCTTTTGTGCCATTATCTTGTAATCAGAGTATTAACAGTGTCCAGTGCCAAGCTGAAGTGGCTAGCAGAGGATCAGACACTAATGTCTAATCTGTTTGAGAGTTTTGAGAATGCTGGGCGTCACAGAGTCAGAACTGCTGACCAGTGTCTGAATGAACATATGTCACAGCCATCCACTCAAAAGGGTGTTCTTCAAAGTCCTTCCAGAGCAGCTTAGTACAGGCTAAGACTTCCAATCCGCAAAAAAAGCCTGCTCACTTTAATAGCCATCCAACACCCAGCATGTGCCTGCACAAACACAAACGCACACACATATGGATGCCCGCCATGCTGATGTTGCTATGTCTTTTCTCCTAGTTCCTGGTCCACCGGCTGGCATCAAGGCGGTTCCCTCCTCCTCAAGTAGTGTGGTTGTGTCCTGGTTGCCTCCTCTCAAACCAAATGGCATTATCCGCAAGTACACCATCTACTGCTCCAGTCCGGGATCTGGACAGCCAGTAAGTGCCTCCTCTGTGGGTGTGATTCATATAGGGCCAATTTATCTCTGAGGTCCGTGAAAACCAAGTAACTTATTAAATCTCTACCAATGGAAATAATTCATTTGTAAGCGCTGTTATTAAATGAACCTGTATGCATGCATTTGTGTGTGTGTCTGTATTTATGTGTGTGTGTGTGTGTGTGTGTTGCGCATGTCTCTCTTTCACTGTGTTTGCACCATCGCTTTATTTCCTGCCCTCCCAGATGAACAGATGAGGTTGTCTTGGCAACGTGATGAGACGTAGATATGCAAATGAGCCAGAGAACAAGCTCACACATGCACACTGCCGCATCAGAAGCACACACTCACAGAGACATCACATTTCGACATTTTCTATTTATACACATACGTGCAAGCATTTCAATTGTGGTTAGATCATGTGCACACAAACACCAGCACACGGTGAAGTCTGATATCAGGCTAGAATCTCACTTTCTTATTATTCACAAATACTCCTCCCTCTCTGTGCATGAGTGCCATGTAAATGAGCACAGGCAGGGAGGAGAGAGGGAAGGAGGGAGGGGGGTGGAAAGAAGGTTGAGAGAGAAAAAGAAGCACACCATTAGAGGTAGGGAAAGACCGAGGGGAAATGAGAGAAAAAGAGAGGGATGAGGGAGAGATAGGCAGGGTGGAACGGAGGAGAGAGGAGGGTATCAGTCACATCGAGATGAGAGTGCTTTTGTCCGTCTTTTCATTATCTCCCTGTATCACTCCCTGGATCACCACAACACCGCCACGATGCTGAAGGAATGTTCGAACCCCCTACACACAAACACACACACACAAACACACACACACTTATGCACATCCTCCCCTCCCTGTGTCCCTCCATCCACTCCTCTTCACTGAGCTACACAGAGAGGGAGAGAAAAAGCAAATGGTGAAGGAACACAGAGATGAACAGATTAAAGAGAGAGAACAGAGGATCATCTTAAGAGACAACAGTCTTTTTGTGCATTGCCATGTATGTGTTTGTGTGGATGCAGGTGAGTGTTCATTCTCAAAGGTTTGCTTGGAGGAGAAATACATCCAAGCAAACCTTAAATCCAGTATTGAGTACAGCATTATAAGTAGCAGTAGGTCATTCGTATCACATTTATTTTGAGTAGTGAGATGGTCCGTTTGGACAAATAGACAGCTCCGCACAAAGGTTTACATTTTCTGTTTTGCCTTTTTCGTGTTGACCTAAAACCTGTGTTCAATTCTGAGCAATCATACTGCTGGCTGTGCATATTTTCTATAGTTTTTGTTTTTAAAAAAAACATGGTTTTATGGGTTTTGCCTGAACAAAAAAAAAAACTGAGAGAGAGAGAGAATACCACATCTATTTCTCCTTCACAACCTAACACTCAGTTTGCTCTGCAGAAAGCTTTAACTCCCTCAAATCATTCAAATGATGTCAAATTGTATACAGCATAAGATCTATGTTGTTCAGACAATGAATTCACAAGTTGGGTGGAAATGGAATCCATAAGGAGGTCAGGCATCGCTGAGAAAATCCGGCAAAAATAATGCACAGTATCATCCTTACATTTTGGGAAAGACATAAATAGAGAAAGAGTCAAAAATGCAAGTTGCTGTCAGTGTATCAGAGACAAAACATCTCAGTGGACTCTATGTTTGTGCTTTGGATTTAAGTGATTCGAGAAACAATATATGTATCATTTCTGCCTTTTATCACGAGGCAAACGCTGCCAGTGAGGCTAATAAATAAGAATTTTAAACAAACAGATGACATTGACAGGCATATTTGGCTTTCTCTTCATTTCTCCAAAAAGTATGCTTTTCTGTTGTTTCAAGATATCGACAGTGTTCAAGAAAAATTGCACACCTCCTTTTTCACTGAGCGTATTTTGATGTGTCACAATAGGAAAAGGACAGATGTAAAAAAAATTGTTTAACCTGTCAACTGCAGGAGGATTAGTTTCAGTGTCCTGGTGTCACGTATGTTATACCGAAACTTAAACAGAATAGAGCCTAAATTAATGTTATGTTCATCTTAATTTCCTTTGTAGCTTTATAAAATGTAGCACTTTAATCAAGTCCACAAGCTGCCACCACTCCTGTTATATTACCGTGTTATTTGCTAACATGACATTGCGTGCCCTCTGTCCCAGGCTCCCAGTGAGTATGAGGCCAACCCAGAGATGCTCTTCTACCGTATCACGCACCTTACCCGCGGTAAACAATACCTCATCTGGGCTGCAGCTGTGACAACTGCTGGAAGAGGCAACATTAGCGCAAAGGTCACTGTGGAGCCTGCTGGGAAAGGTGGGTCCTCCAGGCATGCCAGTTGTAAAGAAGAAGGGTAAAGAGATTTGTGCAAAGGTTATCAGGGAGAGCGCGCTAAACATGGCTATGAACTGGCAGCATGATCTCCTTTACACAGATCACTTTCATCAGTCTCCCTCCCTCTCGCTCTGTGTACAATCTCTGCTATTGATTGACAGCCGTGGTATTGATTGAGCAGCGGCTGTGTTGCAAGAAACGCTGTTGTTAATTATGTGGTGATGAACAGGGCCTATCCAGTAAAATGACCCTTGGGGAGAGAGATAGCAGGCAAAATCAATAGAGGGGAGGATTTATGGAGGAATGATAGACTCGAGACTAAGAGTTTTGACAGGGGGCTACATTAAAACACTACGGTACAGCTTTTTAATCCCTCAGGAGCAAGGATTCAGGCCCACTTAATCATCCAAAAGCAGACACAGAAAGACAAGTTGAAGTATGAATAGAGTCATTTTGGTGTAATGCTTACTATTTGAGTTTAACATCATGTGCTAAAGATGTGAGTTAAGTTTTACTGGTTGCATGTTTGTGTGCAGTCCCAGCTAAAATCCTGTCCTTTGGGGGCACTGTGACCACTCCCTGGATGAAGGAAGTACGTCTGCCCTGCAGCTCAGTGGGAGAGCCTACTCCCACAATTAAATGGACCAAAGACAGGTCAGAGTGGTCACTGTATACCCTTAGATATCAGACATATCATGCACACATGCTGATGCTATTTCTTGTGAGGAAAATTTGATTTTTTTTTTAAACTGCCTACTTAAATATAAGGCTCTTAATCCTGAATAACCTGTCTGCTCTTTATCAGTGAGGACTCTGCCATTCCTGTGACAGCTGACAGCCAACGGCAGATCTTATCCAATGGTACACTGGTGCTACGCTTAGTCAAAGCAGAGGATTCTGGGTACTACACCTGTACGGCCACTAATACCTTGGGCTTTGACACCATCATAGTGAACCTTGTGGTACAAGGTAAGAAGAAATAGAAGATTTATTTGAGTGAAATAGACACTTCTGTATTGGTGCTAAGTTATTGTCTGTGTGTGTGTACATCCAGTTCCCCCTGACCAGCCTCGTCTGACTGTCTCCACTACTTCCACCTCCTCCATCACCCTGGCTTGGATTCCTGGGGATAATGGAGGAAGCTCCATCAGGGGTATTTAAATATTGTTGACCTGTTTTTTAAGGGTGCTTCACACTTTTGATGTCATATGTACTTATCCAGTTGTGCAACAAGCTTATGTTTCTAGGTAAAAGGAAGTCAAACCGCAGCCGGCTGTGGCTAATTGTAGCTGATTGTTGCCCCCTGGTGTCCAACAGATGGAGCTGCAGCAAGGATACACCACCATTAGTAGCTGTGTTTGACATAAATGTGTGCTGGTGTGCCTGCAGGATTTGTGCTGCAGTATTCTGTGGACAACACTGAGGAATGGAGAGATGTGTTCATCAGCTCCAGCGAGCGTTCCTTCAGGTTGGACAATCTCCGCTGTGGAACTTGGTACAAGGTCAAGTTGGCTGCCAAGAACAGTGTGGGCTCAGGACGTATCAGTGAGATCATTGAGGCAAAGACGCATGGAAGAGGTGAGTGGTGTAGAGAAAAGTGTTGAAGCTGGAATTAAGTGGAAATAAATCTTCTCTTTCTTTACTGTCTGTTCTTGTAGCAGCAGTTACAACTTTCTTCTCAAACATGAAGCCGTCAATGCATCACAGATAAATACATCTTAAATTGCTAATTTATGATTATCTTTCTAACCTAGTGTCTTTTCCTTCTCCAGAACCAGTGTTCAACAAGGACCAGCCTCTGCTAACGCACATCAACTCCACTCATGCAGGGCTCAACCTTCAGGGTTGGACCAGCGGGGGCTGCCCCATCACTGACCTGATGCTGGACTTCAGGCCCAAAGGTACTTGGGCCTGGCAGAGCCTCAAGGCCA
Organism: Oreochromis niloticus; assembly: GCF_001858045.2. Taxonomy (NCBI): domain Eukaryota; kingdom Metazoa; phylum Chordata; class Actinopteri; order Cichliformes; family Cichlidae; genus Oreochromis; species Oreochromis niloticus. The sequence goes on from NC_031975.2 coordinate 10,722,670, forward strand.
ATTCCACAAATCAGCTTTTCCTCAGCGAGCTGCGAGAGGCCACCTGGTACGAGCTCAAAATGAAGGCCTGCAACAGTGCTGGGTGTGGCAACCAGACCTCCCAGTTTGCCACAACTGACTACGATGGGAGTAAGTCTCTCCTAGTTTTTCAGGTCTTTGTGTATCTTTTTCCTCTCATCCATGTTTCTGTTACTGACCCTTGTAAATTTTATCCAATTTTTCTTCTCCTTCTACTCTCATTAGGTACAATCCCTCCCATTAAATCAGCTCGTGGAGAGGGGGACGATGTGAAGAAACTGTTCTCTATCGGCTCTCCTGTCATCCTGGTTACCCTTGGCGTTGCTTTGCTCTTCATTATACGAAAGAAACGCAAGGAGAAGAGGCTCAAACGACTTAGAGGTGGGAATGAAACTATTTAATATATCACTAACACAAGTGACAAGCTGAAAAAAATATGTCTAATTATATAATTATACCGTCTTCTCGCAGATGCTAAGAGCCTTGCAGAGATGCTTATCAGGTAAGAGACAGCTAGCTTTATTTGTTATGTGCACTGTATAGAATAACAGTATTTTGCATAAATAAATCACTTACAAGCGATTTCAGGCTTAATATATGTGTTTTGGTTTTTTGTCTCTGTGTGTAGCAAGAACAATCGAAGCATAGACACTCCAGTGAAGGGTCCTCCTCAAGGACCAAGGCTCCATATTGACATCCCACGTGTCCAGCTCCTCATTGAAGACAAGGAAGGCATCAAACAGATAGGCATGTGACCGCACATTGACAGCAACACAGCTGCCAATCATAGTGGGGTTTTTAGAAGCCTCTAAAAGATCATCTTTAGCATTTTTATGTAACTTGTTTATTTCTTTACTTGCAACAGGAGAGGACAAGGCAGCAGTGCCGGTGACAGACACAGAGTTCAGCCAGTCAGTGAATCCACAGAACTTCTGTACAGGTGTTTCTCTGCATCACCAAGCCCTTATCCAGAATTCAGGTCCTTTGATTGACATGTCAGACATTCGGCCCGGCACAAGTGAGTTTTATGTTCATGTTTTATGTTCAGATATATATATATACACACATATATATATATATATTTGTTCTGCTTGTCACAGCTTTCAGTGAAATAGCTTCAGCCTTTAAATATGAACAACAGATTTGATCTTTTATTGAAGTGCATCTCCAATACATTTGAGAAAATATAGGCTTATTGACAGCTAATACATGGATATCAAGCATCTTTGATACTAAGATGTTCTCTGATCCCTGTGACCTCTCTCATCTCAGACCCAGTGTCACGAAAGAGCATAAAATCAGCCCACAGCTCTAGAAACAGATACTCCAGCCAGTGGACGCTTAGCCGCCCCAGTCAAAGTCAGTCAACAGCCTCTGCACGAACTCTGACGTCTGACTGGCGGACGATGGGCTCTCATGGCATCACAGCCACCGAGAGTGACAGCTACAGTGCCAGCCTCTCACAGGACACAGGTGGGTTAAAATTAAGAAGACTTACTCTCTTGTAACTAAGTAGCTAAGTAAATGGTTGAAAAAAACGACACTTTTTTTCTTTCAGATAAGGGACGGAACAGCATGGTGTCCACAGAGAGCGCGTCCTCCACCTACGAGGAGCTGGCTAGGGCGTATGAGCACGCCAAGCTGGAGGAGCACCTACAGCACGCCAAGTTTACAATCACAGAATGTTTTATCTCTGATAGCTCGTCTGATCAAATGACGACAGGTACCAATGACCCAGCAGACAGCATGACCTCCCTCAGTACACCCTCTGAACCAGGCATCTGCCGCTTCACTGCCTCACCACCCAAACCGCAGGACTATGACCGCGGTAAAAATGTGGCTGTGCCCATTCCCCACCGTGCTAACAAAAGTAAGTATCAGAGGTGAGTCCCATGTGGGGACGCTGTTCTTTTGTTTTGTTGTTTTTACAACAAAACATGAATTATTGCTACTGTCGATGATTCAAAAATATGATTCAAAGATAAAGGGATGAATCAAAAAATATTTAATAGCACAAAAAATTGCATGCACGTAACAGACTTATGATACACAAGCAAAATATCCAACTTGTGTCTGTTATAGGAAGTGGTTATTACTCATATGAATATATGAATTGTATGGTTTTGTCCTGACTTTTCTGTGGCCTTTTTAGGTGAATTCTGTAACCTACCCCTTTACATGAAGACAGACCCATTTTTCCGCAAGCAAGGGGAGCTGCATGACCCATGCCCAGCAGTGCCGCCGCGAGAAGCGTCGATCCGCAGCTTGACGCAGCGGGCGTATCACACCCAGGGCCGTCACAAGACTCTAGACCCTGCGAAGCAGCAGGCCCAGACACTGGGCCACTCTGGGCTGGGCAGCTTGGGTGCGAGCTCTGGCACTGCCACCTTGCCTCAAAGGACTCTCACTATGCCCAGCTCCAATAATGCAGCAACAGCTTCCACTTCCAGCACGAGCAGCAACCCCACCAACAGTAACAAGGTGGGGGGCTCCAGAGACTCGCTCCTAGAGAGCAGCTCCTCTGCACTGGGGAGGTTGCAGAAACAGAGTGTGGGGGCCTACTCCAAGTCATACACGCTGGTGTAGTCCATTCTTCTGCACAGACTGCTGTCCCACTCCTCAGCCAGCCCCACTCTGGCGCTCTGCGATCTGGGTCTGAATGGGCATGCAACCATTTTTTCTTCAAACCCAATTAATGGTGAACTGCCCGCATCCTGTCTGATTTACCTTGGGAAAGATGTTCTCCCAGACAGAGACACAGCTAACCCTACTTTTCATGTTCATGTGGGATTCTTATAAAAGAACTACTAACTCCAACTAACAGTTCCAGCCGGCTGGTGCTCAGCTCCACTCAGCTCCCGCAGGAGCTGCACAGCAAAAAACCAGGAAGCGATTCTGTGGTCATTTTGAAATACTGACTGTAACCGAGGAGCTAAAACCTCTGTGTTTATGAATATGAAGACTACCATAGCCAGTATGAAGCTGTGTGGCATTCCTGTCTCATACACACACACACACACACACACACACTGTCCTCCATAGTTTGAGTATTATTGTCAATTTGCAAGCCTTCCGATTAAGTTCCCTCTTCTTACTGTATCTTTCACCCTCTTGTGTCTCTTAAAGCCCCATAATGCTATTGGCAGATTCTACAATGTTGATTCCCAAAAATAATGATTCAGGTTCCCTTCCAAGAAGATTTTAGTCACATTAGCATCCTCCACACATCACTCTGCAGCTGAACATTGTCTAACTTAAACAAATCATGACAACCCAAATGAACCAGCTATAATTTCTCACATTACAAATACAGAATATTTGGTATTATAAAGAATTTACATATATATTTCTATGTAGGTATATTATTGACATTTAAGTGAAATTATGACAAAGTATAAATTTTACATACTACAATAGTGTAGTATTATATACAGCAATTTAATGTTAATGTCAAATTCTAAGAACGAGACAATCGCTCAATCATGAAATTTTAAAAAGAGAAATTAAAAAAAAAGAAGGTTCGACTAAAGAGAGAAAATGTTTAGTATATATACAGGATGTTTTGTATGTTACTGTATGTAGGGCGACTAGCAGAAGGGTGTTTTGCTTACGTTTGGACAGAGAGGGATGCTTTCCTATCCGCACGGTGTCATGGGAGAAGCGAGACAGTGCAGCAGAACACGACATCCTTGGATCGCAATGCCTCCTTGGTTGTTTGGTGAAAACAATCATGACACAAGGCCTTCCAGGATTTCTGTAATAATATAAGTCTACCCATGAGGATATAGGCTCCTTGACTTTTTATTAAGCGTGTCAGTAGCCTGAGTGGCTGGTAAATACAATAACATTCAGAAACCAAATCAGTGTCTCAGAGGATCCCCGAGTAAGTTTTATGCTGGGAGAAGGTTTGCTGCAAAGTGGTCACAGACTTTTAGTTATTATAGAGTATTAAGGCTTCTATTTGTGGCACGGGCGGCAGAGATTGACAGTCACGGATAGAGCATCCTGCCAACTTCTCCGTCAGCCGTGCCACACAGCTAGGCTTTGCTCTTCGTAGATTAAAAAGACAACTAGCTGAAGGAGTCCCAGTCATGATGTGAATGAAGTAAGATAATCTAATGTCGAGAGATGTTATATGTCAGGGAGTTCAGTTTTGAAAATTATATGATCGATATCATTGTTGTTGTCCTGTTTTAAGTACTGTAAACGCCACACTTTCTTCATCTCGATGCCCCTCCATTTTTTGCGCTAACATGCATTCACACAAGAACCTATTGGATTGGTTTTTTGAAGCATTTCCACAGCAGCGGTTTTGTGGGTTCATATTTATTTATCCATTTGCTTTGTTTGCTTGTTTGTTTGTTTAGGGGGAGGGCAATCTGTTCTTCGGTTGATTTTCACGTTTTGATTTTCCGTTCAACTTGTTCGGTCTAAATTCTTTGGTACCAGAGGCCAAACGGTACAAAGCTATGTGGCCTGTGGCTAAAACTAGTTCAGCCAAGTGAAAATCAGGGACTCATAGCTCTTTTGGTCACACAAAGTACTATTGTATTGTGTATATACTGGACAGGAGTCTGTCTGTAAACCTGAATCGTTCAGGCTCCTGTCATTTAAACCCCATTCAGATAAATTTAAGTAAAAAAAAATTCAACATCCTATTCATACAAGATCCATCATCTCTACCTTTGTCAGTGTTGTTTATAGATTAAGTCTTGTACATATACACAGTTTTGTATGAAGAGCTATTTTTTCGTCAGAATAAATCAGGGGACACATCAGGGTTGAATGCCCCAGTTTCAAAATTGAAATAGTATCAAAAAAAAGTATTTTACTTCTGAAATGGGTAAAAAAAACAACATTTTTTCTTTCCCTTTACGTTTTTTGATACTAATTTGTTGAATTTTTATTCTTTTTTTAAAGTCTTTTGATGTTGTCATTTGTCCTGTTTCCTTTTTTTTAATTAGCATTCTTTTATATTTTGTTCATCCTCAAATTAAGTCATTGCATGCTTGCTAAAAGGGAAAAATTGAAGGGAAAAAGTGTATGAAAATCCAAACTTAAAAAAAAAATGTTGAGGGTATCCCAAACATTTGTTTGAGTTGCTTGTTACAGCAATTGCTTGTGTTCAAAGGTACATTTTCTATGAAAAGAAAGCAAAAACTAAAAAGATCATTTAACACCTTGTGCAATAAAGCTATCTTTCATATGTCACGGCTTCTGTCATTATCTAGAGGACTGTTTGTATGTCTTGTGAAAATGTCTGGACCTACACACGCATGGAGTTTACAGCCAAACCAGTGTTCATGAACATATATATATAAATATATACATATAGTAAATGAGCTGCCACGTGAATGAAAAAGTCTTGAAAAGTTACATAATTGTGGTAATCTGTGGCAGACTGACATCATACAACATTTTAAGAGACTACATTTGATGGTTGACCTTCTGTTTTGTCATATGTATGCTGTTGTTATGGTGGATGCTCTCTAAAGGTCATCTTCCATGGATTTCCATGAGCCAAAAACTCATGAAAATCAAAAAACTGTTTGAAAGATTCCCTACAAGACAGATTTTTCTACACTTGGCTCCTTATGATGCCTAATATCCTCGAAAAGGTCTTCTCAGGTACACAGTTGTGGCGCTAAGCACAAGAGCCCATCCTGATCAAACCCTTCTTAGACAGCTGGCCTAAAAGAGGGGAAAGAAGCTAAAACAGATTTAGGCAGACAATGAACTGAGGGAATGGACCTAGACTCAGAATATGACAAACAAGGATTATTTTGAAATGTGCAAAGCCTCTCTAGTGAAATCCAAGAACAGAAATAAGTAGATGTTAGTAAAACATGGTGTTTTATGCTTTCATATTGTTTACACTAAATTCTGACCCTACCAAATGCTGCAAGAAATCAAGACCTATCAAACCAGACAACCAGACATCGTCCAGTTTTCAGCCTGTGCAAACTGAAGCCTCCATTTCCTGTTCGTAGACAGAGGTGGAAACCTGTGCGGCTTTCTGCTGCTGTAGCACATCTGCTTAAAGCTTTGATGTGTTGTGTGTTCAGAGATGTTCTTCTGCATAACTTGGTTGCAAAGAGTTGTAATTCGAGTTATTGTTGCTTTCCTGTCAGCTCAAAGCAGTCTGGCTATTCTCCTCTGATCTCTGATATCAGACCATTCTCTGTAAACTAGAGATCGCCATTCTGATGTTCATTTCAGCGGGCCTTTCTTTATGCATTTATATATATGCTCAAATCCATCAAGAATCCATTCTCAATCATGTGATTGGCTGATTAGATATATGCGCTAATGACCTTCTGCTTGTACTTCCTTCAGATCTGCATACTGGAAAGAGAAAGACTGAAAAAGAATTGACTCGATGAGTGTCCAAAATACTGAATTCTACACCTCAGGATTTCTTAGGTTTATTTGAATAGTGGAGCCATTATAGGTAATATTATTAGGACATCATGTGGTTTATTTTCTGACACTTCAAGAAGTTCTTAAGCCACAGAAATGATCGTGTTTTCACAAGCCCACCGTAATAAGTAAATCCCATAGAAAGAGCACTAAGAGTAGCATGTATTGAAACGCCAGTACATAAGGACACACACACAGAAACACACACGCTTGTAAAGATTCGCCAGAAAACTGTACAATATGGACGAGAATGCATTAGATGTATACATACTTCACACCGTGTACATTATAACATACCATAATAGACCCATTTCTGTAATATACTTACACATCTATATTATTGCTAATATATATTGTAATATATCTATATCGCGGCTAAAGCACTTCTGGATGGATGCAAACTGCATTTCGTTGCCCTGTACCTGTGACATGTGCAATGACAATAAAGTTGAATTCTATTCTATTCTATTCTATGTAATGAAACACCCACCCACTGTGTCAGATCTACGGCCACAAGAGGGCGACATAACGCTATAATGTTTGACCCTTCCCCACAGAGGTTAACAGATACTGTGACGACAGCACTCTCCCAAAAGCGTGCAGTCACTCATGACGGATACACTGTGAATAATTGATGCGTTTCAGAGTCACAAGCACCATGTGTGCTTGACTAATAGCTCCTACTACTACTGTAAAGGTATTTCTGCATGCATGCTGTGGAGAATAACCTTATCATGATGATGATGATTATTATATTAAAAGTTTCATACAACACAATCTTCAATCATTGTCCTTGGCAGTATGTGCCAGCAGCCATGTAGACTATTCATGCGTTGCTGTGCTTGTTTATTAAGCTGTCAATCAAGAAAATAGTAGTAATAGAAAAAGCACACTTATTTACTCCACAGCTAAAAAGTGGAAAATAACAGCCTTATATGTTGTCAGATGGGAGCACGGTGCAGAATGGCTTTTCAAAAACTGTCATTAGCCCTCCCCTCCATTTTCCCACAACAGTGACTTTTTTAACTTAAAAAATGGGATGATTGATATTTTTTAATTCCTTGGTCTCTACTGTTGTGACAACCTTCATCTGACTGCTATTGTGTGGCTTCGCAAAGTATAATCAAAAGAATGCGCTTTTACCAGTGGAGCTCCAATCTCATTTCAAACCTGAACGGAGAAAAGGATCAATGGGACACAGACGCAGCAGCGACAAAACTGGGGACAATTTTACAAGATTTAATTTATTAACTATTATACAGTTCACATAAGGCCTTCATCTTCAAACACTATTCTCAGTCAGACAAATTCCATGGTTTGCTTCTGGTGCACAGTACATCAACTTTCACGTTGCAGCTATTTTCACTTCAGTATTGGTTTTCTTCTAATTTCACGTTTTAAAACAGGGAGGGAGGTTTTCATCCTTCTCCCCTGGTGTGTGCATGTGTGTGTGTGTGTGTGTATGTGTGTGTTTTATTTATTTTTTTAAATCATGCACTAAACTCAGGTGGCCTCGAACCATTCACAAAATTGTAAAAATGGACTTTCAATCATTGAAATACACACTAGAAATGTTTTCTACCATTGACTAAAAGGTGGTGTCCCCCTCCCCTCCCCCCAAACATACAAATAAACAACCATCATAGAGTAGTACGCACTCACTTTTTTTTGCCTCAGCGAACGGCAGGATCTGCTGAGGATGGGCATTGCGAGCGATGCCGTAACATTTATATACTCCAGGGAATCGTGTTGTCTGGTCGGTTCTGTGCCAGGTTCAGCTGCAAGCACTGCACAGTTTGAGGAAGGCCCTCATTTTATACTCCTGACAAACAGGTAAAATGACTGACTTCCAACAGCATTATGATCCCAAAAAGTACCAGTAATTGTTGATCCTAAATATTCATACAGTTGATCCCACTATTCTGTGGTCATAGCAACCGAGAACTACAGCAGAGCCGCTGTCCTCTGGTGGTCCACATCTCTCACCTTCATTGAAAGAGACAGTGCTTCCTCTCATGGACTTAACCGTTATTAAAGTTGTTAGGCCTTCATTATCAGTGCTGCTTGTTTTCAGCGAAAATGAAGGACGATATTGCAGCACAAAACTAATCAACTAGAGCAAGTAAACTGCCACGGGTGCTTCGTGAACGTCTCGATCCGCAGGTACTTCACTTCCACTGGTCATTGTGTTTCAATAGCAGGACTAGCAGTGACAGTGCGTTGAGAATACTAAACCTTCAGAGTTAATAGTACATGGATACAAAGAGCTCAGTTTGATAAACAGCCACAGCAACACGTCCGGAAACCTATCATGTTTCAAGTGTTTGGTTTACGTGGACAACAGATGCTAGCGTAAAATTTGCATGTACGGCGTGGCTGGGTTACACATTCAAAATGGCAAAAGTTTTCTCCTTCACTTGACCGACGGCAGGCAAAAGCCTTCGCTGATATTCCAACGGCCTAATCGAACCAAGCATCCCTAAATACGCCCACTCTGATCGACCAACAGCTAGAAAAGAGGACAAACAAAAACGAGTTTTTCACATGGCTGGATGAATGAGGAACACGAGCGGATTTGGATTTCCCACCAACCTAAAATGGGAAACCCCCACCCACCCACACCGGATCCACTTTTTTTCCTTTTCTTTCTTTTTTTTTTTTTTACAAAAAGGATCTTGTTTCACAAGCCTGCACTGATGCCACACTCGACCACTACACAAACAAACATGAACAATGAATCCGTGTGGCATTTCTTCATATTTAAACACTACACTATTAAAAAAAAAAAGTGCTTCAGATAAGTTTGTGGATACAAAAAACAGGTCTGATGTAAACAAAGTTTGATCTGCCAGAGCTCTGTCGTGGCAATGGGTATGGCTGTTTGAGCTGTGAAATTAAAAACACGTAAGAAAAAAAACAATATGTCAAAAAAAAAGAAAAAAAAAGAAAAACCCCTTTTGAGGAGAAAAAACCCAACAGTGATCATTAAAGTGCATCCCTGGATGTGTTACTCCCAACCGTTCCCTTCCCTCCCATCCCCATGCTGACCCCTCAAGTAGAGCCGATGACAGAAACCCAAAAGGCAGACACAGAGGAAACTCTGCTATATGGAGCAAACTGCTGCCCAAAGGACCTACAGAGGACCAGTCTATAAATCCAGTGGCAGTACTTTCAAGAGAAAAAGAAACTAAAAACAGTTTTTACACATACTAAAAACACGGTGGCCCCGAGTCTTTCTCTTCCAGCTTGGCATAGAGGTTTCTATTTCTTTGTATTATGGGATGAGTGGTGACTCGCTGTGACGGTGACCCCTGCCCTCCACTTCTCTGACCTGACATCCACTCATCCAGAAGATCAGAGGGCGGAAGGAGCTTCACTGGTAATGGTAGCCTCCACTCCGACGCACACAAGCATGAACATAATTGGCAGGTTGGGGAAGTTTCTCAGACACTTTCCATCTCCAGTCCTCATAACCTGGGTTGTCCATCATGATCAAAAATGAAATGTGCATGTGCACATTTTTTTTCTTTTACTTGTTTTTTCTTTTTACTCTTTTTTTTTTTTTTTTTTTTAGTGTGTGTTGGTGATAAGGTCCAGCATCATCATGGGCACACATGGTTTCATTGTCTCTCACAGTGTCTCCTGTTCAGCGGGGAATGGTGGGCGTGGGGTGCTGGTGGAGGGGAGGAGCAGAGACTGCAGGGGAGACTGGGGGGTGGTGGGTGGGGACTGCTGCAAGGGCTGAAGTGAGGGGTGGTGTGAGGTGGAGAGGAGCGGTAACAAGAGTAGGCAGAGCTCCCGCCGAGGGTGGTGGTGGGCGAGGCAGGGAGGCCCGCCAGGCCGGTGGGGGAGTCGAGGAGGGGCTGGTTGTAGAAGAAGAATGCACACTGGTGGATGAAGGTCTCAATGATTGTCTGGTAGGTGCGCGTGGCAGTCAGAGCATCCATGGTGGAGAAGTCTGGCCTCATGAGGGTGGGCCAGAAACAGATGGACAAGTTCTCACTGGTCATCAAGTTCATCCTGTTCAGCTGGCTCACCCTGAGAAAACACAGAAAGGTACACTGACTGATTCCTTCTCATATAGTGGAGGAAGAGTAAAAAACAAACAAACAAAAAATAGGAGATGACAACAAATGAAAGTGATTTAAACCGTAAACAGGGGACTTACTTGTGTAAGTGGTTCATTACATATTTGAAGACATCATAATTCTCCTTGGGGAACCTCCTCAGGACATCCTTCATGGTATACAGCCTCTGTTCTCTGTCACTGATTTCTGCACAAACAGGATGTTTTTTTAAGACTTGATCACACACAGTGATTTAAAGCTGAAACGTCTCTCTATGCCGTCAGAAAAATGTTTGTCAAGACTAAAACACCTAAAATGGAGCAGCCCTGCCAAAACCTTCCCACCCCTGTTCCTCTCTAAAGAAATAATCTTTTTATGTTCTAGTAAAGACTCTCCCAGCCCAGCAGTGTTTGCTTACTGAAAGCATCCAGTAGGTCCACCTGCAGAGCACAAGGCACCAGGGGCTCAGGCAGTTCAGAGAAGAAGCTTTTGAGGCCTCCAGCCACAGTGTTTATGGAGAAGTCTTTCTCCACTAGGTCTAATCCGTGGTCTGCACAGGAAGAATGACAGTTAAAGCCCGTCAGTCGTAGCGTTCATCGGGAATGAGCAATGAGTTCTGTGTCACTTTCTTCCAGTAACTCTGCTCATGTTTTGATTAGGCAGTCACATAATTACAGCTGGTTCAAACAAGTACGATGAGCAACTCACCCTGCTCAAACTGCCTCTGCATGCTCTCCATCTCCGACTTGTTGCCGCTTACGCGGTACAAACCCTCCGTATTCAGGCCTGAAGGAAAACGAGCGAAGCAGAGAAAGGGGAAAGATGTGGGTGGGTGTCACAGTGGGAAAGAAGCAAAGCACAAACACTTCATCAGCCCCTTTGCAAACAGACGAGGCAACACAGACGCCGAAGATTAAACAGATGCTGAAGATTAAACACACCCTAGTATTAATTTCACATTGCATTATTGTCATGAGCAGGTGCACGGGTTTAGGAACTCTGCAGGAATGTGAAGATGATTAATCACTAAAATAAATTCCATAAAAGACCTTTACCAAAAGTACAAATTAAAAACCTGATAAGTGAGGAGTGTAATGAGAATTTCTCTGAATGAAACTTTAAACACAATTTAGCGTACATGTAAGGAACAGCAGCACGAAATAAGCTGTTAATTAACAAGAAAAAAAAAGGCACTTACCTGTTGTCTCAATGAAGCGGACACACTTTTCAATGAAGAGAGGGATCGGTCTGTCTGGGGATACCACATTCGCCAGGGGGACCCCGAAGTAATTGCTCTCCAAGGGCTTGGGAATAGCTGGACGGGGCTTTGGTCTAGTTTTCTGCGGGAAAAAAGAAAAAGAACGAAACTCTTAGTATCTCAAAGCAATAATTACGCTGACACCAAGGTGCACTCCATGGCTTCTAACAAAATGTACAGTCATTACACTAATTTGAAAGCTATGCAACATGAAAAATGGCTTTTTGCAATAATAACACACCTTGGCTGTCCGCCGCAGGCTCTTCAGAATGTTCCTCTTCTTTGGGTCTTCGCTCTCCTCATTCACTAGACTTTCACCTTTAAGGGTCCCAAAGTCATCTTCTTTGGACTTTGGAAGAGCTCCCATCTCGTCATCACTGCCTATGAAGCTCGTGCGAAAGCTACTGAACTTGCCCAGCCGCTTAGAGCGGTCACGGTAAAGACGAGGCTTCACGCCAATTGCAGAGAACTTCCTCCTTCGTTCCAGAGAGCTGCTGTCCGCTTCGCTGTCTGAGCCGTTTCCATTGGAGTGCATCCTGTTTGAGTTGCGGATGGTGATGATTTTTCCTTGTGTGCTGTCATGTGGTACCGAGTAGATGATCTCTTCGTTGCTTGGGCGGGGTTTTGTAACAGCGTCAATGGGTTCGGCGTAGTCTGAGGGATCGTATCCCATGTCGCCGCCAGGAACCCAGGTGACAGCAGAGGGTAAGGACCGCCGATGACCCAGCGTGTCGATATATGGGTTACGGCTCATTTTCCGGAAATCGAAGGTGACGCCTGGTTTAACTCTCACTTGGGGGGGTACTTTGTTGTTCAGTTTGTTCTCAAAGTCCCTGATATCAGATATGACGGAGATGTCACTGGAATCTAAGTCGGGCATGTTGAAGCCGCTACTGTGAGATGTGAGCGTGCCATCGTAGTACGGTGGCGACGGCTCTACGTCGTCCTCGGAATCCAGGAACATAGTGACAGGACTAGGAGAGCTGCAGCGTGGGGAGTAGACATTTTCATTGGTACACGCTTCAGCTACATTATCGTACATGTGCGTTGCCTCCACGATGTTACGCTTCTCTACTACCTCCATCAGAAATGGATGAAACATTTCTATCCTGTGGAGGCCTCCCACCACCCCCCCAGACCCACAAACCACGCTGTTGAAGCGACCCTCAATCTCATGGGCTAGTTCCTCCCCCTGGATCAGCTGTTCACAGGCATAATCGCTGTCAGTGAGCTCTGCCTGGCTATCTCCAACTGCCAACAGCTGAATAGGGATGATGTCCTGCACCTCGCACAAGAATGCACAAAGGGTCTCCAGGGAGGCCTTTCGGGAGACCGAGTAGACTGCAATGTAGCCGTGCACTAACCTGCTCTTCCTCAAAGTGAAGGAGGCGTGGTATGAGAGCAGAGAGAGCTCTATAGCCAGCTTATGTCCACCAACTGTCTGCTCCAGCAACACGGAGGTGCCGCTATTAGACATGGGCCTGCAGTGCTGATGCATTAAGAAAGGCGACAGGAGCTGCTCTGTGTCGTAGGGGTCTCCACACATTAAGCACATGACAATGCGAAGGTCTGCCTCTGGGACTGGCTGAGAGTCTCGGAGACCTGGAGGCTCAGGGAGGAGGGGTGGGGAGCTGCTACTAAAAGATGTGCTCCTCCTAATATCCAGAAGGCCCCTCAGCACCTGGTTTATTTGGGTCTCGCTTATGTTATGGCCGTAGCCCACACCGGGGGAGGCAGGGTCTAAAAAGCTACACTGCAATCTCCTTGCAACCTGCTGCCCCTGTGTTATCAAGTTTAAGGCAGTGTCACCACCTATATCAACGTATGATCCTACACCTCGTTTAGTGACTAAAAGGAGTGAAGTCGGCAGCTGTGCTAGCTGGCTATCTCTTCGGCCCAGAGTTGACTCCCTAAGTCGCTCGAGGCTTTCCACCACATAAGAAAGTGATTCTTTTGAATTATACAAACACAAACACCCATGAGGAGTGAAAGTGGGGGTGTAGAAAGAATTTACCGGAAGACGTACATTTCCGTCAATAGGTCGCAGTGTCAGTTCGTACATCTTCCCGTCTAACACATACCAGTCATCGTTTGTGCAGAGAGCTCTAATCTCATTGGCAAATTCTCTGGCTAGTCCATCCTTCCCTAGTATAACGAGGTTTATTCTGTCAGCCTTGGTTTCCCCAAAATGAGCTTTCACGTCAAAAAAGGGGTAATGGGAGGGAAAACGTGACGCTAACAGCTGCTCGATCTTAGAGTCTACGCAGTGTGGACTGCTAGGGCAGGTCTCCTTGGTGGGATGATAGACAAAGTGGATATGTTTTAATACCAAAGCATCTCTTTCAGCAGGAAGCTTCTGTAGCGCCTTGAACCTCTGCTCCTCCCCCAGAACCTCTTGGATTGCCCCCATCTTCTCCTTGCTGGGTTTAGCATCCACTTCAAGCTCATAAAAAAGCTCAGAGTATTCCAGCAGAAGCTCCTGGAAGTCTTCTTTAGCACGGTCAATGATCTCCTTCTGGTGCCGATTATAGAGATCAAGGTATTCTGGCTCCTCAAGCCACTGGTAGAACTCTTCATTCATGATGAAGCTCCGGGCCTCCTCCCAAGGTTTACCAGGTGTGACGAAGGGGGAGGAAGCCAGTCTCTGCTTAAACTCTTGCCTCATCTCCGCCCGTTTGCACTCATTGCGCAGATGCTCCAGGTGGGCATTAAAAATTTCTTCTGCTTCAGCAGTCTCCAACAGGTCAGAAGGGATTCGCTCATCTTCCATGTTGTCGATGTGAGATGTATCCTCCCATGGCGAGTCCTCCAGAACAACAAACCAGTGGGTGAAGTGTTGCTTGGACTCAAGGACTTTCTGTACCCCAGACCAGCTCAGCTGATCAATCTCATCCAGGTCAGGCACTAAAGAGCTAAGTGCTAAAGGAAGAGTGCTTACGTATATTTTTCGACGCCTCTCAATATGTTCCTGCTTCAGACGGTAGACATGCTGCTGAAAAAGTTTCTTGCATTTAGCCGTTCCCTCCAAGAAGACATATTCTTTGTACTCTGGGGAGTTGTTCATGCGTCGACTGGTGTTTAGCCAGGTTTCGTTATGATTCTTTACTATACGGTTGATTAGCCATTCATAGCGATCCTTAGCAGAAGCTATCTGCTGACTCTGGAGTTTTAGGGCCTCAAAGTATGGGATGATCTTAGGCTTGCCCCTGCTCTTATCGATAAGCTGAACCAAAGTGAGAAAGGCGAGGTCCACATTTATGTTCGAACGTGCCGATGTCTCAACTACTGGTAGACTCTTTTTTGTGATAGCAAAGGTATGTGCATCTTTAATGTAGCGCTCTACTCCTTCGTCGCATTTGGTGAGGACCAGCACAATGGGCTTCTTAGTCTTGCTCAGCTGACCATATAGATTTGAGACAAATTTCAGCTGGTCGTCAAAGTTTCGGTTCATGCCACGGCTTACATCAACACAAAGGAGGAAGCCATCGACCTGCAGCTTACCCTCCGGCATTTGCTTTTGCTCAAAGTCTTGCTCCAGACCCAGCTGATCCGTACAGAAGTACATGAGCTTCTCTGCTGAGGCCAGCTTGGTTGCTGCTGCCCGTTTGATATAGGGCTGCATAGCAGTGCTACGGTGCGGCTGAAACGTCTGGTCATCGATGAATTCGGTCTGCTCCACAACATGCATCCTGCACTCGGGCCCCTCCTCGAGAACCCGTGACACCTCCCCCCAAAACAGGAAGTGATCATTATTGACTACTCGACCCCCAAAGTCGCTGGTGCTCAACACGGACGTGTGATCCAAGTAGAAGTCATCAGCGCTAGGACGCACAAACCTATTACACAAGCAGGACTTGCCAACCCCACATTGCCCCTTCTCTTTCTCTGTTCCGGACAAACCCACCACAATGAGGTTGTAAATGGGCGACCGCGCATCTTGCTTTTTGGCCATCATAGCCTGCTGACACTCATCCTGCCTTAAACAGGCACTGTATAAAGGAGTTCACTTGAATGTTTGTCCATAAAGTTGCTGATCTACAAAGGAGATCAGATTTCTCTTTCGTCTGCTGGGGCTTAAATCATAATAGACAGTGCCGCAGTGATATCAGCAGACGGTTCTTTCATTCACTCGTTGCGTGATTCAGATCCTGTCAAAAGAAACAGAGAACACAAAAAAAAATGAAATCAGACAAACTAAGCAATCAACCAAAAGCTCATTTTGAATTAAAGGGGGAAAACAAAACAGTATAATGTAGTAGAATGATTGGGCAAATGTCAGGCCCTTCTTCCCCTTAAGCGGCTATAATAATAAAAGTAAATATCATTATGCTACTTTAAGATGTAAAAATGTACTTGTCAGTTTGAATGAGGCATTTTTTTTACTTTTATCCTTCTTAACAACAGATCTATCTATAATAATAAAGTAGGCACATAATAATCCATTTTGTGCTTATTCCCTTTGTTTGACAAAGACTGATGAATCCTCTCGATGGTAAATGCCACAAAGAACCCGTAACACCAACCAATACTGGTTCTCATTATTTTTAATTGATTTCAAGTTGCCCGACATCACTGCATTAATATTATATGCACACTGGCATATATCCTGCCACCAGCAAAGCGTAAGGAAAACAGACATATGATAACAGGAATACCAGCGATGTGGTCTCCTTGCAGGGGGCCAAACACAATTTCAAATAAGGAAGAAGGCTCATTTTTGCACATTCCATTAATGAACTGAATAAAATGGGCAAGTACACTTGACTGTGCTTCATTTAAATTTTTGAATAATCTTTTTATCTGATCGACAAATTTATTTAATCGACTCATTTCAGCACCGGCTGTACTGATCTCCAGAATTCCTTAAAACATCTAAAGAGGATCAAAAGATGACATTAATCCCTGGAGAAACATGTTGGGAGTGGTACTTTTTTTCCCCTTTTTGTTAAAATGACGACCTCAGCTGATCAGTGAGTGGGGTGACAAGCATTAAAATGACTATGGTGAAAGCGCCTCAGTCAACACTCTTCAGCCTAAGGGAAACAGTAGCTATCTTTAAAAGCATCTTCCCTGACCAAAAAAATGAATGAAGAGCTTATTAAACAGCCTTAGTCACACTTACCATCATTGCCAAAGGGCTACGAACTTGCTCACACCTTTAAGACACTTAATGTTACTGCCAATTTTATGGCACTGACTAATGCTTCCATTATTATTATAGCACTGATGCAATTCTGCTAAATAGTCAGCACATAATGTGATCCAAAAAAATAAAAAATAAACCATATGCAGAGGTTAATTAATGTGTAATAAAATTTCCTGAAGTGAAAAATCCTACATTTAAAAAAACAAAACAAAAAAAGCATGAGTCATGAAGAAATATTTAACCTGCCATATGACCATGACTACACATTCATGGTGGGGTCAGAAGCAAACATGGGCAGTCCAAACAGCTCAGCTGAGCTAGGCCTGATATCCAAATGAGCAGACAAGTTCTTTTCAAATAAAGAAAAAAAAAACAACCAGCATGCCTTTACCTAAACGCCATCATACCAAAGCGCCCCTTTTAATCAATTCCCTTCATACAACCTACTTTTTAAAAGCTAAGATTGTGTAACCTTATATGTTCTGCAAAAGGATTAACAGTTAACACGGGCTTGAGGGTGCACAGAGAGGGGTGACCACGCCAGGCCTGCTGTCTACATAATGAAATGGCAGCGCCGGAGAGCCGAGATAGCCTTACCTCCTGCACACCGACAGACAGACAACCTTTCACGGGAATGTATTTACCCAGCTGTCTTGGGGTGTAGCACTCGACAGCTTCGCTAGGAAATAGCCAATAAAGCAGAGGGAGCACGTAGGATACATACCATTGCATTTCTCCCCCTTTCTCCTCTTGCATCTGTCAGGCCAGCTCTTGCCGCAGCCCTCGCCGCCGCCTGATGTGCATAAGCAGCCGCAGAGAATGCACTGTGGGTCGGAACTATTCGCACATGAAACCGACACCTCTACAATTTGTGCGATGTGCTCATCTGAATACCATATCCTTCACCCATGTCTGGATTTCTCCTGTTTTGTTTTGTTTTTTCCTTGCACTAATGTTTTAACTGAAATCAAACACGGGAAAGGCAAGAAATAAATATCCCGAACAATAGAACAATCCGATTTCTGTTCCCGCAACGCTTTCTTCACCCGTGCGAGATTCAGACGTGTGTTTAAAAAAACGAAAAAAAAATCTGCTCAGTCGTCTTCTCCTCCCGGTTCACCACGTTGCTTTTTCAATAATTATTCTGTCCATTGTTGTGCCCACATAACGCTGGGCCGGTCGCGCACACGAGACAACGGTGAGTTTGATGCAATCGCCGGTGCTGTTTCGCGTAAGAAATGCCTTCTGCTGCAACACAAACTGCTCATGTCCCGATCAATTTAGGAGCAGATTGCGCGTGTGAAAGTGGTATTTCTGTCAGCTTTCCGTAATGGCGGCCCTCCTCCTCCCCGGACCTAGTTCTCCTCTTCTTTTCTTTGGGAAAACGGAGCTGTGGAGACAGAGGGAGCGGAGAGAGGGATTCTCCCAGTGGCGCCCTCACACAACTGCAGTAGGTCAGCGCTCTCACTGTTGCTAGCTCGCCACACTATGCGGAGAGGTCGTTACTGAGAAGTAATCGATTTCTCCACGTTCAGTCCGAGTATTTCGACAACACCCGCCCTACAGCAGCTCTTTAAAGTAAAATGTAAACTGTTAACTGGTACACTGCATAAAGAGGGCGTCTGCATCCTCTCTGTGAACTTTGCGTGTGTAAAAGTGGTTTAATATCAGGATAAAGGTTTGTAATTAGCATACAGCAATGCTACATAAAGTTGTTGTTGGCTAGCATGCAGATTGACCGTCTGGATTTAGTAAGGATAAACCACTCTTAAGTGAAAAGTTTGAACTATATAGACCAAAAGGTAAATTACTTATGGTTAGTTTTCAAAACATATATATTTTGTATGAGTTTAGCTTTCAAAGTTGTCGGAAAAACTAACATTTACAGTTGTTTACCTTTATATCCATTTCAAAATGCACGCGTTTTAACTTTAAGTGTTTCACTTTTAGCTTAACTTTTATATTCTATGTTTTTGTTGGTGTTTTGCTGTAGTTGGTGTTATGGACAAGCTTTAAGAAGTTAGGCGAGGCATTAAACAAAAATTGTATATGGTTGCAAAAAAGTTTAGTTATAGGAAATGAAGTTAAAAAAAAAAATACAGAACCAACTGAGTTGATTGTCTATACTCACAAAACTAATTGAAATAAAATATAGTGGAAATGACTTTAGTTTGAATTTTTCTTCAGTGTGTTTATGTTTTTTTGACTTTCCCCTTATCTTTATAATATGGCGTTGTGTTTATATTGCAATATCTATTCTGACCTTAAAACTTTCCCCAGAAAAGTTATTACCCACATTATAATAATATTGAAACTTAAGCTGTCAGTGAAATGATTTATACTCAGAATGAAAATGAATATTATTGAAAAATAAAAGCTGAACTGAAACTAGCAAACACACTGGAAACTAAAAGTAAGCAGAACTGAAAGCAAAAATTCTAAATAAAATCACAATCAAACCAGTGAAAAAATATATAACAGTGATAAAACCAGTGTGCTCTGGCTTTCACAGTAGCTGTGGAAAGGTTTGCTTGTGTTACACACTGCTGTCTCATTGTCATATGTGCGGTTATGAATGTTCATGTAAGATTCAGCACATTCTCCTGAGCCATTCAACTAGAGTACTGTTAATCTTACAGTGCCCAACTGTAAGATTAAAGCATGGATAGCATGGATAGGACCAGTAGAAACATAAGTTAGTACATTTACTCAAGTGCCTCATTAAAGTGCCGGTTTAATGTACTGTGTATTTTTCTCTTCCAGTTCTACTGTTCTTTGCATGCATTCGTTTGTTATACTCCATACAATTTATCTGCAACATAATAAGTCAGCTTTAAAATAAATGTTATTGTATACATCTAATGACACAGCAGTATACAAGTAATTAAAGTCTTCAACGGCTGCAATTATCCAATAAAATAATGGCCTAATTGTAATTCTGAGAAGTCCCAGTCTCTACATATTGAGGACATTTTATTTATGTACTTTATTTTGACTGTACAACTTGTGTACTCTTAAGTCACTTAAACGGGGTGTAAATTTAACTTGAGTAAAGGGTCATAAAACATATTTTTTTGCAGAGCATTTACCCAGCACAAAATAATGTTTAATTCATGTGCAGTTGTACTTTACATGTAATAAATTTGTAATAGGACGCAGGGCATGAGCCTGAAAATTGTGTCCAATGTTTTATACATCATTTTCTACACTTTTATTATTTTATTTAACTGTCTGATTTCCAGTGGCTCACCCCAGCCTTGCTTTCCTCCCACCACTGCCACCGCCATGCCTTTCCTGCTCCGCTTGCCCATATCTGAGACTGACAGTCAGAATCTGTGTGTTAACCCACACTACCAGTCTAAAGTTTGGCCACACCATCTCATTTAATGGTTTTTCTTTCTTTTTATGACTGTTTAAATTGTAGATTCTCATTCAAGGCATCAAAACTATGAAAACACTTATGGAATTATGTAGTAAACAAAAAAGTGTGAAATAACTCAAAACATGTTTTATGTTATAGAGTCTTTAAAATAACCACCCTTTGCTTTGATTACTGCTTTGCACACTCTTGGCTTGGCATTCTCTCAATGAGCTTCAGGTAGTCAGGTAGTCAGTCTTGAAGGAGTTCCCAGGGCTCCTGAGCACTTGTTGGCCGTTTTGCCGTCACTGTGTGGTCCATCTCATCCCAAACCATCTCGATTGGGTTTAGGTCGGGTGACTGTCGAGGTTAGGAGTTGGCTACTGGAACTCTGTGTGGCATTTATGTGGGCTCTAATCTGAAGTGCTGTTAACTTGCAATATGTGAGGCTGGTGACTAAGATGAATTTATCCTCAACAGCAGAGGTGACTCTTGGTCTTCCTTTTCTGGGACGGCCTTCATTTGAGCTAGTTTCGTCGCAGTGCTTTATGGTTTTTGCGACTGCACTTGGGGACACATTCAATGTTTTTCAGACTGACTGACCTTTAGTTCTTAATGATGAAGTAATGGTGGACTGTTGCTTCTCTTTACTTTAGCTGGTTGGTTCTTGGTGTAATATGAATTCTAACAGTTGTCAAATAGGGCTGACAGCTGTGTACCAACCTGACGTCTGCACAACACAACTGATGGTCCCAACTCCATTAAGAAGGCAAGAAATTCCTTCTTAATGGATGTTGTCCATTGTCTTGGGACAACATTGTCTTGTGTAGTCTGGAGATGATTGAATGTTGGGGTGGGTATAGTTTCCTCTGCGGTGGGGTGGGGTGGGCTTCCCCAGGTCCTGTGGGGCTTAGCGGTGCTGCTGCCATAGGCCCCGGTCTGGATGGGCCTGGGCTCCCTTGCCTTGGTGTGTACTAGAGGACGGGGGTGGCTACTGGGGTCAGCGGGGGAGCTGGCCCTAAGGAGGGGCATCTTGCCCCTCCCTTCTTTTCCTCCCCATCCCCGGCTGCCTCCCTCTTCCCGCTCCACCACACCCTCCCACACAGGTAGGGCCTTGGGGTGCGGGTGTGTCACCAGGGTGCAGGGGAGGCATTCCCCCCCCTCTGTCCCCTTCTGGCCACCTGTGCCCCAATTTTATTTCACAACTTAGAAATCCACATTATTCACACTCTCATAACACACACACACATATATATATATAGGGCCTTGAGGGTGACCACATTAACGGCGTCCAGAGGACGGTCTGTGTATTCAACCCTACCTCTGGCGCCAGTGCCCACCTCTCAATTTTAAATCCATGTAGACATTGAGGGTTCTCGGGAGGGGCCGTGCTAACACCTGCTGCTCTCTGGCAGCAGCACCATGCCCTCCCTTGTTTTAAATGCACTTTAGAACAACACGCAGCAACACTACACATGAGCGGGAGGAGGGAGGTATGGGGTCTTCACACACCCCCGTTCTCTACTAGCCATTGGGGCGGGGGGCTGGGAGGAGGTGTTGGCTGTCCGATTGGCCTCCCTGCTGCTGCGGAGCCTGGGGCGGTCCGCTTGCCCCCACCCCGGGGGAAAGGGCCACATCCCTTGGGTCTGGGTGCCGTTTCCCCCTCTGGGGGCGAGGGTACCTGGACCCGGGGCATAGAGTATGTTTGGGGAGTATGATTGTGTGTACATGTCTATGTATGTCTATTCCTACGTTGGGTGAGTGCTGAGTGTTTGTATATGTGTGCATGAGGTTGGGAAAGCATGTTTATGTCTGTGTGTGCCTGTTTGTCTGTGTCTATATGTCAGGTCGGGTCTTAGACTCCACCTCCCTGGGTACTCCCAGGCCCTCCAAGTGTGGAGGCCTATCTCCCCTCACCACACTCCCTGCTGGTAACTGATGCCCTCGGGGGTTGGTGCATTGGTGGTTCTTGGTGTCCGGGGCTGGGCGCTCAGGTATGCACCAGCTCACTCCCGGTGGCTACTTGGCGGGGCCTGGTGCCTGTCGCTCGGTCAGGCCTCTTCCGGGGCAAAGGGGGCCCTCGGGCCTCCGGCCTCGGGGCCTGCAACTCGGTTCACTCTGGCACAGCTGGCTGCCGGCAGAGCCGGCGGGCACGCCAGTGCAGCCCCCTCTGGCTTCTGCTCCATGGCTACTGGGTGACCCCCTCGTCTGGGGATCTCCTCAGCCCTTCCCAGGAGGGTGGCACGGATGCCCCTCCGGTGGTACTCCTTGGGCTCTCGCACTCTGGGGCCTCTGGATGTCTGGAGCCTGGATCTCCTCCATGCCTGCTTCATGCCCTGGGGGACGGGGCTATGGGTCTCCACACCCTCTAGCAGACCGTTACATGGGGAAACCTTTTGTATACAAGCGCGTTGATCCACACAGGTGTGCACACGGGTGTTCACTGTTCGTAGACATAAACTACACCTTTCTTAGCTGCTACTTCAAAGCACATTGTGCGCTGTCTGTCCTGCGTGCTGCACAACAACTTTCAATATTTAGTATTTACTGCTGTTCACACTTAGCTAGATTAACGTGATGGTGTTGTGTTTAGTATGTTGCTTTGTTTTTGTTTGGGTTTTTTTTGCTTGTCTTCTCTTCTTTTTCTCTCAACAGGTGATCCAGGAGATTTTTTTTTTCTCTTTGTCTTTGTAAGTGCCCTTTCTCACTGTCCCTTTTCCCTTCTGTTTTTCTTTTCCTTCCTCTCTTTCTTTCTCCCTTTCCTATCCCCCAGTCATGTCTGTCCCATCTGTAACAACTGAAAATAAAATAAATAATAACAACAAAGTTTGATCAAATGGACCAATACGGCAATGCCATGATGATCCATTTGGCAGAATAAATCCATTTGGTATCCTTGTTGGTCTTCAGACAACAATTCTGACGGCTAAAAAACCAAATGGGACAGACAAAATAAAAAAAAAAAAAAGAAGGCAAGAAATTCCACAAATGAATCCTGACAAGGCACACCTGTGAAGTGAAAACCCTTTCAGTTGACTACATCGTGAAGCTTATTGAGAGAAGGCCAAGGGTTTGCAGCGCTGTCGACAAAGCAAAGAGTGGCTAATTTGAGGAATCTAAAATATAAGACATATTTAGAGTTATTTATCATTTTGTCTTTTCTACATAATTCCATATATCTTGCTTCATATATTTGATGTCTTCAGTATGTGTCTACAAAGTAGAAAGTAGTAAAATTAAAGAAAAACCATTAAATCGGTGTGTCCAAACTTTTGACTGATAGTGTGTATTTAACCTTCCAGAACACGTCTCTTCAGTGGTGGAGCTGTTTTGCCTGCTTAATGCAGCCTCCTCCCTCAGGCTGACCTAACTCTTTACCAGGCTCCTGGAATTTTTTTTATTGTTTGAAATAAGATACGATACTTACCTTTTTTTTTTCATTTTTTGCAATGAACACTGTTCATTCCAAAGACCCTCAGAAAACTTACTAAGTAAACAGAGACAAAGGCTTTGGCAAAGGTAATCTGGCATTACTGAGTCATTGAGTTTCCCAAAAGTGCACCACATAAAATTCATTTAAATTGCGACATAGTAAAGGAAACTCATACAGGAAGTCATAAGCTGGTCTGTTTTCTACAGTAAAGGTACAATACAGCTTTTCCACCTTTGACAGAGGCTGACTTCAGTCATCTGCGTCATATCTCATTACTTTTAGCAGACAATTAACTTTAACATCACTGCCTCCTAGTGGATTTAGAGTCTGTAAATGGTCTGACATTTTCTATTTCTTTTGCAGAGAAGTCTTCTTTTGGTCACAGATTTTAGCCTTTAAAGAAAATTCAGCCTTTTGGTCTAGAGTGCCTTTGCTTTTCTGTAATTCTATCTGTTTAGACTGTGCAGGTCTGGGCTGGAGTGCATTCAGTCCCCGCTGCTGTAGAAAATAAAGCCAGTCTTGATGTAGACTGTTTAGTCTGCAAGCATCGCCTGGAGCTGCACAAGTAACCGAGGCTGTGGCTATGACCCGACTTCTGGAGTTCAGCCTGATAGAAAATGTTTCTCTTCTCTTTGATTAAAAACCAAGACCAGGTAAGCATATAGTTCTTTATTTCTGTTTATGCTACATTACAGACATTAATGTACAATATATTTCTATGTCTCTCTGTGTGTTTCTGTGATCTATTAGATGCTTGTTTGTACTGTATGCTTCTGTGAAAGTTTTTGTGCTCAATAGTGCTGGAAGAAACATGGAGCTAGTTCTTAAATGCCAGTAGAATGTAAAGTCACGATTGCAGGGAAAGTCCTGGAATTGTATTTTTATGTTCCCAGAAAACGAAACATTAGGTTTCACTTTCTGGGAACCAAATTTAATGGTAATCCATCCCTTTAAAATAATGGCAGAGGAGCCTGTTCACTGTAATTGATATTACAACCACTAGGCAGAGCCCTAAGCCTTCCTTTAATTTAGGGCATCAAATAGGGCTTAATGTATTAAGACACTCATGCTTGTTATGGTGAAATGATCATGCAGGGCGAGCTACAAATACTGAACTTCATCCTCGTGTTACCTTTTCTTATTATTAAAAGTGAAAAAACCTTACATTGAAGGAAATAGATTACTACACCCAGACTACATGTTAATTTTGGATTGTTGGAAGTTATTCCACAGCTTGTTTCTTCTGTGGGGTT
Source organism: Oreochromis niloticus (assembly GCF_001858045.2). Classification (NCBI taxonomy): domain Eukaryota; kingdom Metazoa; phylum Chordata; class Actinopteri; order Cichliformes; family Cichlidae; genus Oreochromis; species Oreochromis niloticus. The sequence continues at coordinate 10,747,623 of NC_031975.2, forward strand.
TAGTTTTACACCTTGGTCAATTTATAAAGCGGTCTTTGTCGTGTAACAGAGATCTGGGGGATGAGAGGCAGCGGAGGTGAGCGTGAGGTGAAAGGGACAGCAGATGGGTGATGATGGAGCTCAGTGCAGATGGACAATAGGGTTCCCCACGGAGGAATAATAAACAGCTGGGTTAGCCAGGCGAGGTAACCCAAACGATATTAGAATGTCCTTCATGGTTTTAGTTAAATTTATAATATTCATGCATAGTGTGTATGCAACAGAGGGGAAGAGAGAAAGACCACTTTTCCCTCCATACCAAATAAAACACCATTCCTCTATGATTTATTGTTCTACTGAATCAGAAAACCCGAGCGACTTAAATACAAAATGAGAAAAAAACATTATTAAATCTTCGTCTCCACAGAGACCGGCAGCTTGTGACAAGAAGGCTGAGATCTCTGGATTTCTTCCATAATGTGTCAGATGTTCAGAATTACTTTTCGAGTTTATAATGTGATTATCTGAAATTGAACTCAGGCAGAGGGTTGTTGCATGAAAGGGAAACAGCTGGAAAAAAAATGGGAGAGATGTGCTTCACTTGACTTGCCTTTGAGACGCTAAAGGAATATTTTTACAGCGTTTTAGCACCGAGTTTGACAGAAGTGGGGCATCTGAGGTGAAGCGTTGAGGGGTGTGTTTGTAAGAGGAACTTAGTTTGAGTCAATCAGCTCAGTCCTGTCAACATATTTTAGTTAAGGTAAAGATTAGAGCCCAGGTCATCAATACACATTATTTAACCTTTATTTTAAGGTGCTAATATACAGTTATAGTAGATGTAATGAATAATTAGAAAAATATTTATCACATTACACTCAAACACAAAGCGGGCTAATAAAGGAAGATCCTGAACATCAGGAAACAGGAAGGAAATCTCTCTTACAGGAACTGCTAAACAAAGATAGGAACAATGATTGAAAAACAACTCAGCTGGAAAATAGCATATCTTAGGAGATGGTAATGGACTCTGCCATGAAACTGCAATTTCTTCATCACTGACTTTAGTATATGTGCGAGTTTCCTGGGCGTGAGCCTGACGGTGTTACTTATACTGTCTGCGGAGCAGAAAAAAGCAGATGTTGTTGAGAAAGTACGTTCATGTTTTCCATATGCATGTCATTGCACATTCGGTATCTTGGATATTTGCTGCCAGCAGTCAGCCTGGTGCATATTATGTCTCAGATGCCTGTATAGTAAGAAAGTTTTAAATGGACTTTTCTGACAGCTTAAATACTGCAAATTGAATTAAGTTGTTTACCACAGAGGTATTTGGAGAAAAAAATGATCATATAAGAGGAAGTATCATTTACAAGCCACAAAACTATAAAGAATATTTCCACATTGTTTGACTTCGATAGGAGAATATGCTGTGATTTTTATGACCCAACTTAATGATCAATTATCAGCTCATTGTACACACTTCCTTTTATTTTTGTGCTCCATATAAAGCTGACCTGCAGTGAATAGAGCTACACAATTGAAGGGGGTACAGTGAGAGAACTGAGTAAACAAAGGACTTGTTGTGCATAAATCTGTGTGCACATGTAAGAAGTATTTCCTGTATATTTTAGGAGGCAGCACGAGAAATACTCAAGTGACACCAACTGACATACAGTGATCAGCCATGATGTTAAAACCACTGATAAGTGAAGTGGATAAATGTATCTTCTTGTTATAATGCAATGTTCTGCCATGTGGCCCTGGCATCCATGTGGATGATGCTTTAAGATGAATCACCCATTTAAATAGAGCATGCACACCTCTCCATTGACAATAGCACTCCTCAGTGGTAGCAGCTTACCCCAGCAGGACAATGCATCACTGCACAAATAGTCCTTAAGAACAGATCGCAGACTCCACAGCATTCATCCAGCCTCCAGACTCTCCACATCCTAATCCAGCTCATCTGTGGGATGAGCTGAACAAGCCCACATCACAGAGGCCCCACCTCACAACCCACAGGACACAAAGAATCCCACCAACTCCCAGAATCAAAAACCACAGCACATGCTTAGGCTGAGGTTTGATATCAACATCCTTAAGCATCAAAGCTGTTCTGATAGCGTAAGGGAGACCTCTGCATTATGAGGTGAGGCTGATCGGTTTAAAATTGGTGTATTTGTGTTTACTGCTTATACAAAACTGTTTATCTTCTTTTTAAGCACTATTGAGAGTAAGAAGAAAAAAAAAAGGTAAAAGGTTTTCCCATCTGGGCAGCATTATTCAGATTCCTCTCTGTTGGATATTTGATGCTGGCATGTGAAAGTGGGTGTGGCATGGAAACAGACTGAGCAACAGTGAAGTGAGAGGAAAGATGAGGAGTGGGGAACCAGAGGAGGGTGCTGTTCTGTTAGAAAGGTGATGTGGCCTTGAAAGCATACACATACACAAAAAATGTCTTGAAGAGGAGGGAGGATAATAAGAGAGGAATCTGATAATTCATGCACACCGCTCATATGTTAAGTCAGTGTTAAGTTAAAAATGTGTTGTGTTGTGGTTGTTGCCAAGGAAAGCAAACAGATGGGGAATGTAACACTTCAGATTAATATATCTGCGGAGTGATATTTCTATGATGGTGTAAGTTATTTCGTCAGCAGTGGATGACAGCCACTAGGAGACAGGCAGTCTTGCTGGTGAAACACTTCCATAATTCACATCCCATGTGAATCTGCCTCGGCTTGTGGGAGAAAAGGGAGGGAGCAAACTAACAGGGAGGGAAGGAAAGAATGTCCTAAGGGCCAATCATGTGATTTCTGTTTTTTTTTTCTTTTCTTAATAGCTGCACAGTGATTACATGTTTTTAGTCTGGGGCTCTTAGCAAGTTTTTCCTAACCCTCTCCGCTCTCTGTTTTTTCTGGCCCTCTTTTTTTTCTCATTATCCAACAGCATACTTTCCCTCGACTTTTTTTTTTTTTTCTTTCAGAGTGACGTGTGAGTGTAGTTCCTGCCCTTGTTTCATGCAGAATAGTTCAGAAGGAAGGACAGGGAATCACGGAGAGGCGGTGATTTACTTTGACCTGTCATGGACAAGATGAATTGAAGGTGCAAACAAGAGGAGCCGCTTGTGTTTTGGCCTAAGTGTGTGTGCACAGGGGAGTCAAGCAAGGAAGCGCAAAGACGTGAAGGAAGAGACACCAAGGCAGAGAGAAACAGAGAAAGTGACCGAAGGGTAAGACGTAAAGTTGCCTAATTGTGTTGCCCATGGGCAGAGGTGGATGAGAAGCTGCGTTTAAGAAGTCTGTGAGACAGGAGGAGGAGCACCAGCCTGAGGGGGAACTACCAGTTCAACCTTCTTCCAGCAACAACAGGACAGGATGAGGTACCAAGCCAGGGTAAGGTCCATGATGCTCGTTGTTTTATCTTCCTTTTTATTCCGGCCCACTTACTCGCAATTTGTGGTTACTTGTGGCTATGTTTAAGCATTTTCTGTACTGATACAATAAAGTCAGACATCCGATCAACCTATTCCCTCTTTCTGCCATGGAGACACCAGAGGGGGAAAAGCAAAACAGAACAATGAGTCACTTGGAATTCTTTTTCCTGTGTATGAGTCAGTGTATATTAGGGGTTTTGTGTAAGCCTTAACTCAAGCAGTCCGGATAAAAGAAAGAAAAAAAAAACATAAACGCTATTTTTCCATCATATCTCTGCTGGGACAACTTTGGTCAGGAGCCCACCATGGTACCACTGCTGCTTATCCCTGGGACAGAGTGGTGGGGCATGCCTTATAAGGAAGACAATCCGAATGAAGCTGGCCCTGCAGAGCTTAGTCATGAGGCCTAGGGCCAAGTCCTGCTGTTAACTTTCTTACTGCAGCTGCAGCTGCACCCACAAACCTGCAGATTTCTCAGAAGCTCCCTGATACTCAGAGTCAAATCCTACATTAAGCTCTCATGCACCGTCAGCTAGATCACACTCTGAGTGCTGTAAAAAGCAGGCCTCAGGTCAGTTCACAGAAAACAAAGCTACAGGGATTACACTTGATTCTGGTTAAATCTCCATCCCAGACCTATAGCCCTTAACGTAACTGAACCACATATTTCCTCCAACGCGAGTGGTAGCAATCTTTCTGATTTTGGTATCAAAGAAGAGTACTGAATGAGGCCTCTGATCACTAAAGTTGACAAAAATCCTGTAATGAAAGAAAGCAAAAATACATAACTTGAAAAAAATCCTTACAAAGGAGGTAGGTACTCTGAGCACAGCAGCTACTGCACAGCACAGAAACCGTTAAGGTATGAGGGTTAAGGAAGCTGAAATGAAAGCTTTAGGCAAAGCAAGTCCGTTAAAGCTCAGAACTTCAACAGTCATCTACAACACACTGAGATGAACTCTTGAGTTTCACAATAATGTGGAAGACCCCGTGACACTGTACAGAATGTGATGAGTTGCAACCTCATACACTGACTGTAACCTAAGCGCTAAAACAAGTGTTATCCAGGCACTTTTCATTATAGCTGTTGCAGAACATTTGAAAACTGGAAACCTGCTACATCATTCCACTCCCTTTGTTAAAAGTACTGTAAGGATAAGTTTTTGTCTGCACTGCTCATTTGTTGTCTTTATATGGGTATAATGAGTAGAATGTCAAATTGCATCAAAATCACTGAAAGCATGCCCTAAATCTGACCCTGAAATTCTTGAGACATATCCTTTTGGAAAATCTAACTTGGAACAGTAATTGCTTTTTGTAGGAAGCCCACCTGCAAGTGGGAAAACAATACTACAAGGTGAAGCAGAGAGGAGGGGCTGCAGTGGAAGTGTGCGGTGACTTCTTTGCGTTCACTTCTTGGCTGTCGTCCACTGTTGTCCTCTTGTTTTTTTAAGGATATTCCTGCATGAAGTGGTCAGAGATAATGACCTTTTAGCAGCGTTGGCCGGCCAAATGAGACCCTCGAGAGGCTGTTGCGTTCAAGAAAAACAAACGTCCTGTGGAAGTCTAACCCCTTTGTTCCACTTACTGCTTGTATTTTATGAATGTGAAAGAGAAGGGCTTGTTTCTTAAATGAGCCTTTGATACCGAACATAGAGCACATTTTGTCTGGCTGCGGTATATTGTGCATTTAATATACGCTCAAGTGTTTCTTTGGATATTTCTCATCAGTAAGTAATGACTACTGGCATTTTCTTTATCTCTTTGCATGACGCTGCATGTTGTTGTGTGTGTGTTATATCTGACTTTAGGGCATATCTAAGAACTCCGCTAGTAATTCGTTCCTGTCCCCACTATGATGTTTATCTTCACAGTGGGGTTGACATGTACACACATTTTTCTAGTTAAACCCCATCTGGTGATATAAAACTTTGTGTACTGTGTACACACATGATAATACACTGTCTCTGTCGAAAAATAGAGGAGTCTATCCTGTCTGTTTATCATTAGGATTCCTTAAATGTCTTCATTGTTTAATCTTGGCATGCTTGGTGGAACTGTTCTTCTTTGTGCACTTGCACGACTCATTTCCACAGCCAAGAAGCACTCTGTAAACTTTAGAGAGCGCTGCTTGGGGGATTCATTTGCCCTGGCATTTTGAAAGGGTTTTGAAATAAATATTGTGCCATGAAAATCATGTGGTAATTATTGTTTTCTTGAGTGCTGCGTATTAACCTGTTCACTACTGGGTGAATGTAGCAGGGGGTATGAATTGTCCTTTTGTGCCCCCTGCTTGTCAGCTGTGTGTAATTGCTTATGTTAGATATTTATAAGAAGGATTAAAAACTTGTCTTCGATTGCCATTTAAGGCAGGAAGCGACTCGAGAATGAAGAGAAATTCACATTCCATGTAAGTTTGTAACGATCCTTTTTCTCCTTTTCTGTGTAGGAGGTGGACATTGAGGGAAGAGTGCGTCTGGTCATGGAGAGTGCGCTGACTGCCCGGGACAGGGTTGGAGTGCAGGACTTTGTCTTGCTGGAAAACTACAACAGCGAGGCAGCCTTCATAGAAAACCTGCGGCGGCGCTTCAGAGAAAACCTCATTTATGTAATAATTTTTCTTCATATTTTCTAAAACATTTCCCATGATGTGTTAAGCCATAACTTGAACGTGGTGTCTACTCCCTGTGTGTTTGATGTCAGACGTATATCGGCTCAGTGTTGGTGTCGATGAACCCGTACAAAGAGCTAGAGATTTACTCCAAGCAGCAGATGGATCGTTACAGAGGGGTCAGCTTCTACGAAATATCGCCTCACATGTGAGTCACTTCAAGCTCCTCAGGCGTTTTTTATTAATGGTTCAGTTTGATAAACACCAAACAAAAATTAAATGTTGCTTCAGTTTTTGCCTTTTGTCTGACTACAGCTCAAAAAACTCTAAATATTCAGTCAGGATGAAAAGAAAGCAAATCACAAGCAGATAATTATTAACTAAATCTGATATTTTTGACATATTATAGATTATAGTGATTATAAAATTAATTATGTGGACCTACTCACTGTGCCAACCATTTGTAAATAACAGAGTAGCTGAAAGTAGCTTGTTTTTTGCACACATCCGTAAATCTCACCTTGCTATTCAAATTGTTTTAGCTCCCTACGGCTGCAGCAACCCTTACAAGCTGCTTGGAAACCCACCCTAGCTACTTATAAACATACTGGTAGTCTTACTGCTCTCCCTACCTTAAGCTTTCCACATATGCACACATGCAGTCAGGGAGTTCCCATAACAGAGCCCTACTACCAAAAACAAATGGCTGCAGATGGAACAACAACCTCTCTGTATTTGCTTTGGGTTTTCTGGATCTACGCTGATTGTTATGTGACTTTATTCCACTGCTGTGTTTAACCTGCATGTTGATCTGTAGCTGAACCTGCATTTTTGTTTTTCCGTCAGCTATGCCTTGTCAGACAACACTTACCGGGCCATGCGGACTGAGAGAAAAGACCAGTGTATACTCATATCAGGCGAAAGCGGAGCAGGTAAAACAGAGGCCTCCAAGAAGATCCTCCTGTACTACGCTGTCACCTGCCCCACTAATGATCACATGGCTGCACTTGGTGACCGCCTGCTACAGTCAAACCCTGTCCTGGAGGTATTTAAAAGTTAGGCTTTTCAAGCTGATTAGCCTGTATTTGCAGTGCATGATATTATCTGACTTATCTGTTATTTTTATATGGGATTTTTTGGGGAGTGTGTGATTTTATGTTGCATTCTTTCTTTTATTTTCACTTCCTCTCTCTAATTTCCTGTCTTTTTTTTTTTTTTGCAAAGGCATTTGGCAATGCAAAAACACTAAGGAATGACAACTCCAGCCGCTTTGGGAAATACATGGATGTCCAGTTTGACTTTAGGGTAAACGCTAAAACTGATATAATGGATAACATCATACGAGTCATCATAGCATCGAAAAGCAACAACTCTAGAAGAAAACTTGTGTTTAATAGTTGCTCTCAGCTCTCATCTTTTTGTGTAACCTCTTCAAGGGGGCACCGGTGGGTGGTCACATCCTAAACTACCTGCTGGAGAAATCTCGTGTAGTACACCAGAACCATGGCGAGAGAAACTTCCACATCTTCTATCAGCTTCTGGATGGAGGAGAAGATGACCAACTCAACACACTAAACCTGGAAAGAAACCCCCAGAACTACCGTTATCTGGTTAAGGTGTGTGTCATGCAGTTTCAAGAATTACAAATTGTCTGCGCCATTAGTTGCGGTATCATTTTAAATTGTTTTGTTTTTTTCAGGGCAACTGTCCCAGAGTCAGCTCCATAAGTGACAAGAATAATTGGAAGGTTGTGATGAAGGCCCTTCCTGTCATTGGCTTCACAGAAGAAGAAGTGCAGGTCAGTAACACTCAGAGTTTTACCATATTAAAATCATTTTACATTGTTTCGACACTCGAATCCTTAATGAGCGCTTTTCTGACATTTTTGCAATAAATAATGCTATTCTGAACACTACATCATCGCCGAGGCATTTGAAAAACAAATTGTTCATCTATGAGGTTGTTGCCAGCTGTTCTTCCTGTCTCCCACCTCAGAAATTGCTGAATATCATCGCCAGTGTTCTCCATCTGGGAAACATGCAGTTTGGGGAAGGGGAGGAAGGTGACACCTATATCACCACTGAGATTTCTAATCTTGCAAGGGTCAGTACAATCCCGCTAGTATTGACAGATGTTTAAATATGCTTAGAAATCTTACAAAACAGCCTGACTGAGAGCAGATGTGTTGTTGTTCTCCAGCTGCTGGGTGTCGATGGCTCAGCCCTTAGGGAGGCACTCACTCACAAGAAACTCACAGCCAAGGGAGAGGAGGTCATCATCTTTTCGTCATCACTCCTCAGGTTTTCAGTTGTTTGATGTGCATTTTGGCATTTTTCACTGGGCTGTTTTTATGTTTATGCAGATGATCACCCCGCTAAATTTTGAGCAAGCGGAGGCTGCTCGTGACGCCTTAGCCAAGGCTGTGTATGGCCGGACCTTCACGTGGCTGGTGGAGAAGATCAACCAGTCGCTGGCTCTTAAGGTGCAGCACTCGTAACAACTTAAAGATAACAAAAGAAATTCCTCCATCTTATTGTGAGGCTGTTGTTGTCTTCTATCTCTGACTGAATGATGTGCACTGTGTATGCTGTGCAGGATGAAATTTACCACAGCAGCAAAGGTTCCTCAGTTATAGGGCTTCTAGACATCTATGGCTTTGAGGTCCTGCAGCACAACAGGTATGGATTATATTCTTTTCCTTTTCACCGTCATCTGCTTATTAGCGCAGTTCGTCAACCAGTTTCGCTGTCAGACGTAGCCTTCATTGTCACTGCAATGTGTGGTAGTTTTCTTCTTTTTTAAAAGAAGTTTCCTGCCTGCAGTTTTGAGCAGTTCTGCATCAACTACTGCAATGAGAAGCTCCAGCAGCTGTTTATCGAGCTGACCCTCAGATCTGAGCAGGAAGAATATGAGACAGAAGGAATTGCAGTGAGTACAGCTGCTAATTGCGTAGTCAGTGTGAAACAACTATTGATATCGAATTTCGATGCTAAAACTACATTCTTTCCTTTCACATGCAGTGGGAAACTGTGCAATACTTTGACAACAAGATCATTTGTGACCTGATAGAAGAGAAGCACAAAGGCATCATCTCCATTCTGGTGCGTAAAACAGCGTTGAGTTTGCATCTTTGATTATTTATCTCTCTTTCCCTTTTTGAGAAATTAAATAGTGTGAATATCTTACAGGACGAGGAGTGCCTAAGGCCCGGAGAAACTTGTGATGTCTCCTTTTTAGAGAAACTGGAGGACACAGTGGGCGGCCATCCCCATTTTGTCACGTAAGCATCATCTTATATCAAAGACTTGTACTTGTACTGTACAATATATGTGAGTAAATCTATATGTGTGTGTTTATTTCAGGCACAAGTTGGCAAATGGAAAGACTCGCAGGGTGATGAGCAGGGAGGAGTTCAGACTGCTGCATTATGCCGGAGAGGTCAACTACAATGTCAATGGTAAACTGTTAAGGCTGGATCAATAGCGTATTCATACTTACATTTCCTGTTATGAGACAACACATAGAGAGGATGATTCACAAACAGCCTATTCCTCATTGACCGTGTTTTTGCTTCCATTCAGGTTTCCTCGACAAGAACAATGACTTGCTGAACAGGAACCTGAAAGAGGTGAGGATAGTGAAAAGGGACAAGGTAGAGCCTCACCACAACCTTTGAAAACCACTCTGTCTCCTGCAGAGTGAAGAGGAAGAGGGGGGGCATCTAATGTTGACTTGTGGTTTTGTGGTTTGGTCTCTGTTCAGGTCATGTGCCAGTCAGACAACCAGATCCTAAGTCACTGCTTCCGCAGAGAGGAAGTCATAGACCAGAAACGCCCAGAGATGGTAACAAATCAGTCACACTCTCTATGTTGATCATTTGTAGGCATGATTTTAAAAAAACAGAAAATACACTCAGAGAATTTCACATCATTTAATTTTCTTTTATTGATCCTTTAGGCTGCCACTCAGTTCAAAAACAGCCTGATGAAACTTACGGAAATCCTCAGGTCTAAAGAGCCATCCTACGTGCGCTGTATCAAACCAAATGACGCCAAGCAGCCAGGTACATGTTTCACATCCTGTCATACTAATTGGGATATATAAGCGTTTTTATTAGGGAAGGTCCGGGTCTCAAATAAAGGCTTTATTAGAAGATCCTAAATACAGATCAAGAAAAACAATGTAAAGGTTACCCGTCCAACACTGGCTGCTGTGTTATCAGTTTTGTCACACGGCAGTGAACTAGAAATGATGTTTAGTTGGTGATTCATAAACTAATTATGTTTGACCTAATTCTTTTCTTACATTTCCCGTTCTCAATCAAAACCTCTCAGAAAAGGAAATACCTTCTTAAACACTCTAATAGTAAAGATGTGTTTTGTTTGATTCAACAACAAACTAGCATGTGATTACAGAAGTTTATAAGTTAATCTAACAAAAGGAATTTTGATTTAGTTGCAACTGTTTTAATAAAAATGTCCTTTTTATTTCAAATAAATAAAACCGCCAGCTTCTTAATGTATGTAATGAAGCGTATCCTGCTGTGTGGATTGTGTTTCATATCATTGGCCAGAAATATTTCTTTGTTACTAATAAATACGGTTTCTGTCCCTGCAGGAAGGTTTGATGAAGTTCTGGTTCGACATCAGGTGAAGTACCTGGGTCTGATGGAAAACCTGAGGGTCAGGAGAGCTGGCTTTGCATATCGTCGGCGCTTTGAAGCCTTCCTGCAGCGGTAGCTCACAGTTGCAGTGGCTGTTTACTTTATGTTCATTCTTCTTTTATTGTAACCGTTCATAAATGCTCTTAGGTATAAGCCCCTGTGTCCTGAGACGTGGCCCAACTGGCATGGCAGACTCGTAGATGGAGTTTTGACACTGGTTAAGCACCTGGGATACAAAGACGAAGAGTACAAACTGGGGAGGTAACTTGTTTAATGTTGTATGCAAGGCATTTAATCACACTTAAATGCAATAAGTGTCCATTGAAAGGCACACTGATTTTGTGTTGATCACAATCTTTTTTTTTTTGGGCTGCTTTCTGCAGATCAAAAATCTTCATCCGTTTTCCAAAAACTCTTTTCAATACTGAAGATGCTCTAGAAGCGAAAAAGCCAGAGATAGGTAAGCAGCAATAGCAAGGATTATCAAACTGAGGGCATCACAACTGAAATAAAATATAAGGTAGTGATGCAAATATTCATGAAACACACTTCTAATGAGTTTAGAGTGTCAAAGGTGTGAAGCTTCAGCTTTTTGGGAGGTTTTAGTGAAACAGCTCCTGATTTTAATCATCAAAATGAACATATTTTAAACACGATCATAAGGTACACACTAAATGCACAATAGAGTACACAAAAATAAAACTCTATATTCCTCATGTTTCAGCACTGACCCTGCAGACATCATGGAGAGGCTACAGAGAGAGGGCCAAGTACCAACGCATCAGACGTGCAGGTCAGTCCACCTCCAGCTGTTGGCGCTCTCATACTTTGCCACCTGTCTCCTTAAAGAATAGCCCCTGAAATGAGAATATATAAGTGTTTGTATAGTATAGTTACATTGGAACTACCTGCTTGGTACAAATGCATAAATCTGCATTACAGCTTTGTTTCATTTTCCCAGCATTCGTTTGTGGGTCTAAACTGACTTTACGTGTCTGCTGCACTAACGTTGGGGTGTTCTCTTTGGCTGAGTATAAGAGCTGTCTTGGTGTTAATACGTGCATGTGTGTATATACATAGTGATAGTGATCCAGTCGGGTTGGCGAGGGATGAAAGCACGCAGGAGAGCTAAAAGGCGTCGCCAGGCTGCTGACTTAATTCGCAGGTGCTTGAGTGAAACTTTGTTTTGGCTTCTAGTTTTTAGTGCTGCATTTTGCAAAATATAATAATTTCCATCACGATTTTTGTATTATTTTTTTCCAGGTTCATTAAAGGCTTCATCTACCGTCATGAGGAATACGGTCCTGAGAATGACTATTTCATGGATCATGTTCGTTACTCCTTCCTGAAAAATCTACGCAAAAACCTGCCCAAGAGTGTTTTGGACAAATCCTGGCCGACACCTCCTCCGTCCCTCGTTGAGGTGCAAAAAGCCCACATTCAAATTGAGTCCCCGTGCTGTCTAAGATCATTGCAAACAGATAATATAATATTTTAATAGATAGTCTGCATTGTTAATTCTATGGTCTCCTACAGGCATCGGAGCACCTGCGGAGGCTGCACATGCGGAACATGGTCACAAAGTATTGCAGGAGAGTCCAGCCCGAATGGAAGAAGCAGGTATACTGATTACAGAAGATGATCTACCTGTTATCTTGTTGTTGTTTTTTCCTGCATCAACTTATTAATGTTTGTCCAGGATTGAGATTGTATCTGACTGGCTTTGATTTAGTTGTTTTGTTTTAATTTTTATTTAAATCTCACTCGATTTTTGTTTGTCCTCTAGATGATGCAGAAGGTTGTAGCCAGTGAGATCTTCAAGGATCAGAAAGACAGCTACCCTCAGAGTGTTGGAAGGCTGTTTTTGGACTCCAGGCTTGGTACATGTTTATGTATTCATTGTCTTTGCACTTGTTATCCACCACACACTGGCAAGCATAAAAAATTCACAGAGCATTTCTACTGAACAGAACGTGAGCAAATCAATCTCAAAGTCGTCCAGACTCTTGGCAATGACAAAGTGCAGGTAGGATTACTTTTTTTTTTGTTCTTTAAAGCCTGATGGCGATAATAAATGCCGCTTTGGAGTAACGTGTCTCCTTGTCCTTATCAGTACGGTGTTTCAGTCATAAAGTATGACAGGAGGGGTTTCAAGCCGCGCCCTCGCCAGCTGCTCCTCACTAACACCTTTGCTGTGTTGGTGGACAAGACCAAGATCAAGCAGAGGATCGACTACACAGCTCTGAGAGGTGAAAACCAGCCCTGAAAAGGGGACAGTTTTACAAATGTAGTATATTGAGATAGTTATTGATATAATGTTCTTGAATTCATCACTTGTAAATGCATAATTTTTGTAAGGGAGGAATCTTTACAGTTTTAAATCCTGCTTTTTCTTTTTTTTAAACGACCATCTGTGGTCACAAAATCTAAACGGCTTTTTCTGGAAACTTCAGCTCAGTCTCTAGAGACTCTAAAGCAGAAGTTTCCATATTTGGATGATAAAGTGAACTGTGAACTTATCAGCTACTGCTAGCAAACTATACAGGTTCAAGTTCACACATACACACACATATTCTAATTAATGCTGTAAAACAATGTAATAAAAACCTTCACAAATTCGTTGATGGGCTTTAGACGGGAAGTCGTTATGAGTCAGATAATTCTCTGCAGACTTGAATTAACAGAGGGGATGTCTAGCAGGCAGCTGCTGGCTACAGCTGCCTGTGCAGGAACACTTGTTACTCATAACGGCCACACACTTAACTCCGCTGTGCGTATGAATCAGCTACGAATGATTTGCCCCATACAGTTGTTATCATAGGGGAAAACTGTTTTACACCAGACTGTAAAAGATGTTGAAAAGTTAGGGACTTTTAAGATCGGAGTCTACGGGGAATAACTTGCTTTTGGAGCTAGCCTCAAGTGGCCATTAATGCACATTGTGACTGTTCAGTGTGCGTTTAGTGATTTGTTTTGTGTTTTTTTCTTGAAACAGATATCGCTTTGAGCTCTCTCAGCGATGGGATGTGTGTTCTTCACATCATCAGGGAGGACAATAAACAGAAGGTACAGTAGGACACAACAGTCATGCCTGTGTGAAATAAAGCAACCATGCAGCCACCCTAAAGCCCGCTGTCTCTCCCACAGGGGGATCTGCTGCTGCACTGCAGCCACTTGATCGAGCTGGTGACAAAACTAGCCATGATGGCCAACAAGACGAGCAACGTCAACATCAACCCGGGCAGGTAAGATTCAGACTGACGGCTTCTGTGTGGTGGTCACTGTCAGTCCAACTTATCATCTGTTCTTGGCACGCAGCATCCAGTTTACTGTGGCCCGAGGCAAGGAAGGAATAATTGATTTTGTGAGGGGCGCAGAGCTGAAAGTGACCAAAGGCAGACGAGGACACTTGCTAGTGGTGAGTCAGCGGCTGCTCTGATATCATGTGGGGAGCCTGCAGACAGGGAGGGGTGTTTTGATACCAAAAACATTTGATAGCTGACTGTGTTCGATCTGATTTTACTCTTCAGACTGCCCCTCGGATCAACGCCACATGAAGACACAGAAAACCAGCTAACCGATCAGTTTGCAGCTTACAGGAGAAACCCACAGAATACAAAACATGCCCGACAGAGTGCTTATTGATTCATATTCTGTACATCTTCATTATAACAAGATTATCTTCAGTGTTGCATTAACTATTGATAACCAAAGATGAAAATCAAGACATGAAGTAGTCGCCATTTCAAATGCTGTAACTCTTTATTGAAAAAAATACAAAATATTTATCAAATATAAAATGTCTTCTGTAAAACACTGTATTACATATTGCAAGAGACTTAAAATAAACCACTTTGAAATAAATAGCATTGTAATAAATATTTCAATAAATAGCAAAATATCTTTGGAAAGTCCACTAGATCGAGGGCGTGGGTGGAAAAACAGGATGTTGGGAAGCATTCTCGCCGTTCTGAAAGCTTATGTCTAACTTACAGTCAGAGGTGAGACAGAAACTCTGGGAAATACCCAAGAAAGCCCTTAAAGTTAGAAGAAATAAAAAGCAGACTCGCAATAATCAGAGGCCCTCGCGAAATATTAACAAAAACACTTGAATGAAAAATATCACAATCATTCCAGTTTGATCAAAGTGCTGAGAGTCAGTTCAACTATTTCTTCCTTTTTTCTCTTTGACTCTGTGCGTGTGTGTGTGTTGTCTTTTTTTCAGTTTTGAGTCATAACTGTATTTTCGTAGCCAGTAAAAGAAAGTCTCTTGCCAGCTTGGTGAGGTAAAGGTCCAGATCCCTCAGGATGATGTAACCTTCCACTCGGCTGTCCCATACTGTCCTGGACCTGCTTGCTGGGTTCAGGGCTGTTTGTGCCGTAGCAGCTGCTGGCCTTATCCAAGAGTTTCTCAAAGAGCTCATCTAGAGGAGAAAGCAAAACAAATCTTATGTCAGACCATTTTTGGTGTCACTTCCCCCACAGGGAAGGGGGATGATGAAATGTGGGTGGATTTCAGTAAAAAGACTGTGGATACCTGAGTGCTAACTTGGCTAATCAGGTCCCGCAAGTCCAGCTGAATGTGCCTAATGTTCTGAGTTAGAGTTGTCCGAGCCTCCTGCACCATCTTCTGATCTTTCTCCTCGTTCTCCAGCTGTATTCTCTTCCACTCCAGCATATTCCAGTAGGTTTGCATGTCCCAGAAAGCGGCATGCAGTCGTTCCCACTCCTGAACCCACAAGTGACAAGCACATGATTACATAATGAAGCGTTGCACAACCCCATCTGTGCTTGAAGTCTCAAAAAGGGGAATTCCATGCAAATTTTTACAAGTATTTTTATTCTGTAAAAGCAAACATTCATCAGGTTTCCTTCTATTTTTTTTTTTTGTTTTTTTTGTTATGCTCATAATGGAAAAGGTCAAAACAAGAAATTCTCAGAATAACACCAAAACTTAATCAGAGAGTGATTTTCTATGAAAGTGTTTTGAAACACAGAGGGACTTACTAACCGTCAGATTAATCCACCGATAAAATTCAGTGGAAAGGGAGGGCAGGTCCTTCAAGTGTCGGCTTCTGTCCTCAAACTGCCCGTTTCCCAGCTGCTGCTCCTTCTATAAATATTACACAAAACAATAACTTATAAGTTGTAGCTGAGAAAACAAACTACTAGTGTCAGACCATGGAGTAGTACTGAATTTAGTACTTACATATTTCCCTAGCAGCTGTTGCACACGAGTTCGAGTGGACCTCGTATGCTTGAAGCAATTAAGATACAGGGAATTAGTCTGAGCAACTGGTAATGAAGCGGATTGCTCCATGCAGTCCAGCATACAAAAAAGGAGGAAGAGAGCTTTCCAAACCGTCATCTGACAAGACAAGACCAGAGTTATAGGTTAGAAATCATCTACGACTTGTGTCAATGCAAACATGGGATAAACTAATGAACGCACAGTTTGCGCAGCTGCTTTAACTCCCAACGATTAAGGAAAATAAGCTGACTTGGACTTCCTGTAAAATTGCTATGTATAGAAAGTAACACTTCTGAAGAAAATGAATATGCCAGATGGGAAATTTAACAACATTTCTCTAAGAAATTCCACGCCGCATCTGTCATCCCCTGCCACATGACATCCATATGCTTTCTTTCTTAAATTCCAATAAATGGTTAAACTGTGAAAAGGAAGCTCTTTTTTTCTATTCCCTCTTCTTTTTCAGCCTTGCACCTAAAAGTGTCAGTGCAAAGACCTGAAGTCAAATCTCTTGAGTACAGATAAAACTGACTTCGGCAGGTGGTTGCCACTGCATGAATCCTGTGATTAGAAGCGTTGTCTGCCTTGTCCCTTTCAGGTTTCCTGACTCAGTTGAAATTAATCAGCAAAAAGAAGAAACAAAAATCTTCCTTTTTTAAAAAAAAATCTTCTTTTTGTTGTTACATGTGCTCTCGATGCAAAACAGTCTTCATGCTGAGTCAGTCTATCACTTACTAACTGGAAGGATAACAGTCCTCTGGTCTCCCAGTTCAACGTACAAGACAGCACAGTCATTAAGCATACATAAACACTATAGTGTATATACATAACAGTTGAACTTTGAAGTGTCATTCAGTAGTAAAAAATATCTGTATAGTTATATACACACACACACACACACACACACACACATATCTATATCTAGATATATATAGATATAGAAATTTATATTGATATCTATCTATCAGAAACACACAAACACCCTCAGACTCTTGTAAACTAGTGTAACATGGGCTTACCTTGGAGGAGTAGTGAGTAGTGGAGTAGTGCCACTTCTAGCAAGATAATTTCATGCTTTACTGGCACTCACAAACACTATATATTCTCATGTTCTTGCTTTCAGTTTCAGATGCTCTGGACTTTTTTTCCCTCTCTCTACCGTCTCGCTCTCTCTCTTACTCATGTCTCAGCATCTTGTGGTAAGCTATATGATTCAGAAAAAGTCAGAAAGACATGTCATTCACTGTGAAACTAAAATAGGACTGCCTTCTCTCCCCCCCCCCTCGCTTGTTATCATCATGCTTTTAAACTGCTTTTCCTTTGTGTCTTTCTATTTCTATACTCTATACTCACAAATCGGTCCATTTTTAGGTCATTTAAAGTTGAGTGTCACATGGACGAATTGATAAGATAAAAAAAAGAAAAGGAAGCATGAGAATAAAGATCTACTTTTTAAAAAATCATCTGTGTGAGCTGCCACTCAGGCAAGCTGACCGCAATGCTCAGTGTCACCTTTATTTTACACAATAAATATTAAAAAAAACTTTCTTAATTCCTGAAATGTCCAGTAATTTACCTCGGGAAAGGGGAAAGGTGGAAAAACACTTCATCATCGTCATCGAACATTTTTTGACTGTGCATCTTTAGGGAATATTTCAGTCTCATGATGTGGACAAGTTACAACAAGCAAGTTTCACTGAATGTCAGAGAAACAAGATGGAAAAAAAGACAAATTTAAAAAAAAGAAAACACCCATGATTTCACCAGTTACATCACTTGAAAGCGCAAGTCACGAACTCACACACTCACTGCTAAAGCAAAGTGTTTAACAATTGTAGCTATACACGGATTATAATTAAAGAGTTCTGGATCTTTTTTCATTATATATATATATATATATATATATATATATATATATATATATATATATATATATATATATATATATATATATATATATCCTACTTGTATCCTCCTGAAAGATACGTGTTTCTGATATCAGCATTTCCTAATAAGAAAAAAAACACAGTTTCAATAAATAAAATTAAATAATTAGGAATTAATGATATTTTACTGAAATTTGTGCTGCCTGGTTTGAGGTATTTTGCAGCATTCAGGTAGGTTCAGAAGGTCTCTTCAAGCAAAAATCAAAATCATTCACATTTTTTGCATGCAATTTTGATTTTACTTGAGCTTTAAAAGAACAGCGTTCTATTCCAGAAAATTGCTTAACTGTAAAGGGGTTGATAATGATTTTGAGGTAAATTCCCAACCAGACATGAATTCAGTGCCTTCAGTTCTGGAAGTCACCCGAGATTAAAAGAAAAGAAAACCGGAGCAGTAATCTGTTATCATGTTGATCCCTCGTTATTGGACCAAATATAGTTCTGCATAGTACGATGCCGTTTGTGTTTTTTGGTGTGGAAAATATGTGCCTGCTGAATTTTAAAACTTGACAAATTAACTCAATTTCTGACTGTTTTATACAAATCACAGCATTTTTTTTTTAAATCACAGATTTCCAGCGTGGCAGGTGAAACTGTGTAAGACAAACTTCAAAAAGTAATAAAGATGCTACATGAGACCCATCACAATATATTTAGTTTGTGTAAATAACATTGTACATAAATATTACATTTTTTTAAATTAGATATTAATGAGTTAGGTTAGACCTGTTTTTCATTTGTCTTGCTGCCTAATTTCCCAACTTTAGCCAGTAAATTTCAGTACAGAAGCAAGTTTTATCACAGTGACAGAGCAATGTGTCTTCTCTAACGGTTTAGCTTTGCTTTATTATGCTGTTTTACTCTGTGTAAAATTTATCTTTTAGACAGTGGAGGAAACTCAAATGGGCAGCTTTACTAACAACAAAGCTTAAACTAAATAAATTGCAATTTTGGAACAACTCTGAGGAACATAAAGATGTTCTGTAAGATCTTAAATTAGGTTCGGGTATTCACACAGTGTTTTTTAGACAAATTTCCAGAGTCGGTATGTTTTTGTGAAATTTCTGATATGCATTTGGTTTCAAACTATGAAAAATTCTGACAGTTCCTTATCCCTAGAAATTTTATTGACAGGTTTCACCCTACCTCTTTGTTGTGTGACAGTTTCACTTTGGCATTTAAGTTATGGTTTCAATGGATTTGCTTGTTGAAGCCACAGGTTGTTTTTATCTAGACAGTCATAATAATTCTGTTTTTGGTTTATACTTTTTTACTAGCTGGTGGTTATTAATCTGTTATTAACCTGTTGTAACCAAATGTGACCGTCTTTCTCCTGTGCGGCCTTTTTAGACTCCACTGACGACGCTTCCAGCACAAGTACAGGCCTGTGTTTCTCACCTGTCTGACAGAGTTCATAGAAACAAGTGGGACACTTTGTTGGCAGAAAGAAGAACAAGAGCCAGCTGCACACTTTGTAGTCTAAAAAACAACACGTTTCTGACCTGACTTTTACAGTGATACAGCAGAAACACCCCAGGATTTCTATTTAGCTTGGATTACTTGTATATAACAAAAACGGGGTACGAATGTTTTCGTGGGGTCAGGTTAATTCACTGCTGACGCTCCAGTCATTTAATGCACCTTCATGGTGGGGATTTTGAAATTTGTACTTTCTGTGAAATTATGCATTTATACTTGGCTGGTTTTCTTTTTCTGCATTACTGTATTTTTTTTTATAATGCAAAGATTACAATAAATCAAATAACACATTAAGCACTAAGCCATGCAGTCTGCCACCACAAACATTTGTGAAAGAATAAGTCGTTCTAAAGAGTTCACAGAATTTCAGTGTGATACTGTAACAGGATGCCGCTGTTGCAACAAGTCATGTTGCGAAATTTCTTCCCTCAGACATATCCCATGATGTAAGTAGTAAGTGGTAATATTGTGACATTGAACTACAAGAACTCAGCCACACAGCAGACCACATAAAGTTAGAGTCACATATAAAGAGAGAGGAATCGCCAAGTGCAAGGCGCGTAGTACATAAAAGTCACCAACATTCTGCTAAATGAATAACAATAAATAGCTTTCAAACCTCATCTGCTATTAACATCAGCACAGTAACTGTGCGCTGGGAGCTTCATGGCCATGGAAACCCTTCCTTCTGTAGGTGTGACAACTGGGTGGCTCGGTGCTTTTGCCCATGCAGTTTAAGTTGTAAAAGCGTTACTATTATAACTTTTTATAAGCGTTATTTAATTATATAATTCTTTTAAAATCACATGAAGTACTTCATTAGCTTAACATGACAGCATTTTGCAAAGGCTGATAGTTCAGTCAGTGCAGAGACATTGATCTATGAGCTCTGTTTTTAGTTTCTGTAAATACTCCCTCCAAAGCACATCGGACGAGCTGAAGGCTTTTCAGAATTTTATTAAAACAAAGCAATAATAAAGAAGTATGGTAACAGTGTGCAAAAGAAGTAACAAATTTGTGGATTTTTTTTCAATATCACCAAACGTGGTAACTAACTATCTGAATTTAGATGCAGGAAATTAAAGGGGATTCAGGCCTATTTGTCTTTTAGACATTCTAACTAACTGAGCATAAATGGGTTTCATCCATTTTGCAATGGAAATGTACTTTCAATATTTCCTTTCAGCCTCTAAATGATGAAAAGTATCAACCCAACCCTAAAATCCTGTAAAGCTCTAGAAGCTTTACAGGGTTTTAGGGTAAAGCTAAAACCCAGTAACCTTGGCCTTTTCCCGCGAGATCATAAGATCTCACAGGAAAAGGCCATCAGACTGCTTGCTTTGTAGCATTTTATTGACAACTTTTTATGTCAATTGATGTCTTCAAGGTAAGTTAGTGTTAAGGGTTAATGATAGATTTCTGCTTTTTTGCAATATCCTCCTGAAAACCGAGGAAAAAACTACATTTTTTTTGTGATTTCCTTCGTCTTTGGAGCTAATCAAACACACGAGAAATCAGTGGAAAGCCCAGGATGTCCTCTATTTCGTACTTCAAGACTTAGTAAGGTACCTCAAGTGAGTCAAACGATATAGATCAAAAACAAATGTCCATTATAGAAGACATAGAAAATAAGGCTGGTTCTCAGGAGAATATAATGTCACTGTGGTGGGGCGTGGACTGCGGTGCCATGCGGATACACCTGCATGGCATCCGCAATCGAGCCCACTGTGTTAAAACACGGGGAATAAGGGTTGGGGAAGAGTTGTAAGTTGTGTGGAATGTGGTGTGATGTGCAATAAAGATGGTTCTCAATAACAACCTCTGGACCCGCCGTGTCTCAATCACACCACAGTCACTACATAAAGTGACTATTGAAAATACATAGAGACATGTACACTAAGAGCTTATAAAAACTACAAGACAATAAAGTGGTCTGATTTTGATGCCGGTCATAAAAATCTTACTTCTCTATGAAAAAGAAAATGCTGAGCTCTTCGTGAACTGTCATGTGGTCAGCGGAGAGGGAAGGGGTGAAGTCGGAAAAGGGCTTCCCTCATTTTCATTACCTGTTTTCGCTTATTTTCTTGAAACAGAAATGTTAAATCCCCCACGTTTTGTACAATTTACTCTCAGCCTTTTTGTGCTTCATGCAATTGTGGTTTTAAGGATCCTTTTAGTTTTGCTATGAATTTCTTCCAGTTTGTCAACTTTTTCTATAAACAGCAAACCCAGATATTCGGCTTATCGTAAACACATACAGTCACGAGAAAAAGAAGTCTGTCACAGGACTCTGTTTTGTGAAAACTAAGCACATGAACATGAAGTTTGCAGGCATTTCTTCAGTGCACAGCTATGTTAAGGTCCCACTGCAGCATTTCAATCTGCTTGAGGTCTGGACTTTGACTGGACCATTGCTACACCTTAATTCTTTTCTTCTTCGGTCATTCTGTTGTAAATTTGCTTGTGTGCTTGGGAACAGAGCCTCAAGTTTGACTCTAGAATTCTCAGAGGAGTCCTGTAACTGCAAAACAAGCCCAAATCATCATCCCTCAACCACCGTGCTTGACAGTTGCTGCAAGTTCTTTCCACTAATGTGCTGCGTATTATGGTCAGACATCTGCACATCTGCACCAAAGGACATTGTTCCTCGACTCCTGTGGTTTGTTCAGATGCAACAAAGAGAGAAAAGAGAAGAGGCTTTCTCCTGGCAACACTTTCAAACAAGCCATATTTGTTCAGTCTTTTTCTAATTGTACTGTCATGAAAGTTAATATTTAACATTCTAACTGAGGCCTGTAGAGGTGTAGCTCTTGGGTTTTTTGCAGTTTCTCTGAGCATTCTGAGGCTTGGGGTAAATTTGATAGGATGTCCACTCCTGGGATTGTGGCATTGAGTTAACACACACCTGAATGTTCCAACTTCTGCTTTTGCAGAGGCACTCACGCTTGCTGATGTTTAAATAATCAAGTGCATTTGACTGGCAGCACCCAGCAGCTACTTAACCTTTCAATGTCTGAGGAAGCAGTTAGTGTGCATCTAGTTTTCCACAGGAGGACTGCATAGAATCCAATTAATATTTTCTTTTCACGTGACTACATTGGTTCTCGATTGAATCAGCAGAGGGTTTGTCAGAACGGTGTAAATATAATAACAAAGAAGAATCAAAGTAGTCCACAATTTAAGTAACAAATGAAATTTTTATCTAGCTTTGGATCTTAGGAAATTACACGTCATCCAGTCCTGTTTGAATTTTAGACATGCTTGTAATTCGGTAACTGGATAAACTTGCTTCATTTGCTTATCAACAGAAATTTGTGTGTAATATGTTGCAAAAGCAGCCGTATGATGCAAAGTATTAACACCAGAGCGAGGATTTGGTGTAGAGGGGTTGATTTAAAATAAATACGGATCTGACCAAAGAAGAAGAAAACAAAACTAAGTAACTTTCAATTTGAAAATGTTGTTTGTGTGTGTTTGTTTGTTTGTGGGGGTGTGTGTCTGAGAGATTGAGAGAGTGAAAGAGAATGGTGCACGCTGACAGCAAATAATCCACTTGTTTACCATCGGAGTACATGCCTGTATCAATCATTGAAAAATATTTTTACTTAAACATAAAAATGGCAACTCTCAGATCTGCATCACACAAAAAAGACATTGTCAATCATATATATTTCACTCCTGTTCTATTCTGGATATTTATAAATGAGCCATTTGTATATATTAAAGCTATTTCTTATATATTGTAAACTGTGTAATATATTGTGTTATTTAATGTATTTCAGTCTATTACTGTTATTGTCTTAGAGCCACTGTAACCACATGGTTTCCTTTGTGATTAATAAAGTATTCTGATTATTATTATCTTACATTTTATCTGCAGACAGATAAACATCTGTCTGCAGAGAACTCTAATATATTTTAGTTTTTCTCTGCTGCAGTAAGTGACATAATATTTTGTATTATTGATTTTTTTTGTTGTTGTTCTCGTTGCTCAGTTTTCCTTTAAGGAATTCTTGGACCTTGTTGAGATTGTATGTGTTTGTTTTCCGGCCTTCGGGTCTTATTTTGCCCAAGTGTGATCTAGCAGGACAAGATGGGATTAATTCTGGCTTCAGTGTCTCATGATGATTGTCTGCAGAAAGAGGAAACTTCTGCAGGCAAGCGCAGGCAAGCCTTAAACACTAAGAGCTAAACTACAAGACAAAAAGTGCCCAGTTTGTGAGGCAGGTCATTAATAAGCTTACTTCCTCTATGAAAAAGAAAGTGCTGAGCCTTCCATGAACTGTGAACAGAAGGGAAAGAAGTGCATTGAGAAAAGGGCTTCCCTCATTTTCCATTACCCCCTCCCCCCCTCAATAGTTCCTTCAAACAGTGATGTTAAATTTCCCATGTGATTCCCGCAGTTTACTCTCAATCTATTTTAAGTCTCAGTTAAAGCTAGTTGTTTGTAATGTTTGTGGTATAAAGCATCCTTTTAGTTTTGTTATTCATTTCCTTCCTATTTTGAAAGAGAAACAGCAAACTGCTTAGCTGAAATCCAGATATGTAGTTTATCGTAAATCAGTCTTCTGAGACAAGTGGGTGTTTTCATAAATTTATATTTGAAATGGAATTTGAAAGTAACAGTAATCAGAAAATTATGACAGAAAGAAAAATGAAATGCACAAAATACACAGTTATTGCCAGTGTTCTGGTTTTTTAGTTCTTACCAAAAGTTGAGTCCGTTGAAAATATCAAAATTACATTCAACGATTTTGTTTTTACAGAAAACTCAAATGAGAGTAGAAGAGAATTCATTCATCTGGGTTAATATTAAAAAGAAATCCGAAAATCTCAATGCAAATAAAATACACTGAAAATCATATAAACAAACATTACAGAGCATCTAGTGATTACTTGTTAAAAGTATACCAACGTACCACTACATCATAAATACTTCAATGCAAGTATGCCAGTATTTTACATGCACTGATTGATATTTCCAGAAGCCTGTTATTGATGCATGTTTCTCACCTGTTTGACAGAGTGCACACGATGTTAGCATGAAAACACACATGCACACCAATTTTGATGCCAAGTAGAACAACAGACAGCTGCACACACTGAAACTGTGAAAACAACACGTTTCTGCCCTGACTTTTGCAGTTGATCCAGTATACACACCCCAGGATTTCTATTTAGCTTGGATCACTTGTATAAAGATAAGGGTAAGAGTGTTTTTTTGTTTTTGTTTTTTTGGTGGGGGAGTCAGTCATCACAGTCACACATTTAGTACTTTTTTGCGAAATCGTACATATACCTGGCTGCTTTTTTTCCCTCTTTTGTCTGTGTCTCATGTGGAAGTTAAAAGGTTACCATGACTCAGATCTAAAAAACATGATTTTTTATTCATTGCTGGTTGTATTAGAAGCAAGGCCCTATCAGTTGTCCTTTCTCCGTGAACACCATGACTTCGAGTTAAAGAAGCAGGGGTCCTTGTCCCTACAGTCAAATATGGCAGGTGAGTGCTTTGACATTAAAAATATTTAAATATCAATTAAAATGCAGCACAGTGGTTAGCTCTGTTGCCTCACAGCAAGAATGTCCCGAATTCAATTCCATCGGGGTCTTTCTGTGTGGAGTTTGCATGTTCTCCCCGTGTTTGTGAGGGTTCTCTCTGGGTACTCCGGCTTTCTCCCACAGTCTAAAGACATGCAGTCAGTGGGGAAAGGTTAACTGGCAATCCTAAATTTCCCATAGGTGTAAATGTAAGTGCAAATGGTTGTCTGTGTCTGTGTGTTAGCTCTGTGACAGACTGGCAACCTGCCTCTCACCCTATGACATCTGGGATAGGCTCCAATGACCCTGAAAAGGATAAGTGGAAGAGAATGAATGAATGCAATAATTTACATTAACTGTCAAACATATGATGAACATGACATAACAACACAAACTGTAAAATAAATACTATGATGTGGTTTGATGCTTTGTAGCAAATAAATGCAAAAAAGGAACGTGAAACCAGTTCCAAAAAGGACACAGGCCATATATATAAACAGAAAATGCCATTTTACTGGACATAATCTACAGATAAGTTTGATCTTGAATGTTCACATTCAAGATTCTTAGCCACCTCCAGGTGTCTTTTTGCTTCCTTGGTTTGCCAGGTATAAGAGAGAGGAACATTGTCTTAAATGTCAGTCAGCTTTCATTAAGGAATAGAGATTCCCTGGTTCAGTTTCAGTTCCTAATAGACATTGGATGCATAACTAACACATTTCACTTCCAACCCCTCAGTCAATCCACTCACAATCTTAGGCCTACAACCTACAGTCCTACATTCCTCTTTACCACAACATCACTGTAAACAGGGAGCTGTTATGATACTTAGCATAAAGTCATTTTTCATCTATACTTAACTCTGTTTCCCTGACACAGCCTTGATAATCCCCCGTGCATGATTGGTCTTACCCTTTGTTTACACATGACACTCTGAAAGGTGCTTTTGAAAGTGGGGGGCCAGCCAGAGACACATTGCATGAAAACATCACAGGACAGCTGCACAATCAAAAACGAAAAGTAAAACTCTTCCACTGGGTGCCGACCAGCAGGGACAAGAACTAATGTATTTGGACAGCTTGAAGTCAGAAGTCCAGGGGGTTATGACCCTGGGTCCTTTCTACGTCAGACTTTTTGTCTCGTGCCAGTTTCCAGCCCCATAAAAGCAGCTGTTTGGTTGACCAAGAGCTAGATGTGCTTCTGGTTGGGGTTTTTGGTTGCTGTTGCCATCTCGAACATTAATTTGTGATTCCCTCCAGACCAGAAAAATGTATGCAGCTCTTACGCTATTCTTCTTCATGTGCTTGACCACCAGCACCCATGCAGATCACCATCAGCCTTGTCGTAAGACTTTGCAGTTTTACCCTATCCATTAAAAAAAAAAAAAAAGGTTTTGAATTATTTTTCAGGCATCTTTTAGGATCACTGCATTTTTTTTAGTTATGACACACAAGCTCCAGTCTATGTATTGGATCAAATTATATTTAATGTTTGTTAGTATATGAAAGGTCTTAACTGTCATACTTTTATCTTTCAGATGCACCCAATATGACAGGATTCATGTCTGTGGTAAGTTTTTAAAAATATATATTATTATTATTTGTCATTCAGCTCAACTCCTGATCCTTGCATGACATTTTAAACTCTTAAACTCTCCCTCGTTGTGTCTCGCTGTATGCTTTCGAATGAAACTAGATGTCAATGAAAGGTGAAATGAAAGCATATGGTGCATTCACCTATGATTCAATGGGCAAGAAGCTACGGTTCAGATCAAACGAGAGCAGCGCCACAAACGCTTCACATAGTATGGATCTGCTGATGTTTTTCGAAGAGGTAACTGCTTTAAATCTGTAATGCCGACAAGTAAATACATGACTTGAAGTTGTTTAGCGACTTAACGTGCAAGTCTGTCTCTGGCAGGGGATATTCTACGAGATTGAAAGCAAAAACCAGAGCTGCGTGAAAAAAAAGCTGCACTGCAGCATGCACCCTCTGGATATTCCCGATGATGCCACGTTTTCCACTAAAGAACACTCTGGGAGTGCAGCCATCGAAGGGGAGGGATTGCAGCTGGACGTGTGGACAGGATCGATGCCCGACAAGAAAGGTAGGGGGTGACGCGCTATAAACAGAGGAGAGAATTCGAGGGACGCTCCTGTATAACTGTGGTGATATTCACTGTATTTGAATGTTTTCTGTTCTCGTTTTCAGGCCACTATTCCATGTCTGTAACCAAGGGATGTTTGCCTGTGTTCACTTTCTACTTCACTGAGTCCACATCATTCCTTTTCAGGTAAGCTGTGTGGATTTTTTTCAGCTCTTTTTAACATCTGAGGGAAACAAGGTACGGTGAATGCCCATAAAATATCTCTGTCACTTTCTTACAGGACCATGGAGATTGAAAACGAGATCAAGGACCCCGATCTCCTTGCGGCGCCTTCCTTTTGTGTGGAACAGCCTGTGGAGGACACACCTGAAGGGACAGTAAATGGTTTCCTCAATGAGTTTGTGTAGATGAAGCCTCACCAGCAGAAAATTAAGCCCCTTATGCAAGCATGGCCTGCCAGAACTATAGACTTTTCTCTCCTTTTATGTGAGTTTTTCTTGTGACACTGCACTGCATCACATCTGTTTCCATCACACCCTCAGCACCCGTGGGAAGATATGGCTTTGAATGCGTCATACTGTAAGCATACATGTTGATGTAAAGGGAGAAGAGGTGAAATGGATTTTAGAATTAGTTATAATTACTAACAGTTGGTGGCTTACCAAGTCGGCCTGCTTACAAAACCTGTAAGATATGATTAATGGAACAATAAAATGTCAAAGCTGTCAAAAATCTCACGTTTTTCTTGTTGGTCTGAGTTTGTACAAATTTTGCCCTGGAGCAAAAAAATGAATTGAATGACTACAACAGCAATAATCATTGTTAATCAATAGCCTGTATAATTTAATGGGTGCCAGTGTGATTAGTGAAAAACATAATTCTATTAATACGTGTATTTTGGCCTCAAATGAACTCTTTTGATTGTGTTACTGAGGTAATCTGATTAATCATTCTTTGTGTAAGAAGAAAGCAGAAAATTCCCCTAAAGGTACAAAGTAGAAACATATTATTACTTTGTTTGTTAGCATAATAAAATAAGCTTAAAGGTATAACATTGTACACATCTATTGACTTACTTACTTAGCCTACTTGGATTTTCATTCAGTAGGTCACTAATCTATTTTCTGATAACTCATTCCGAAAAACTTCAGCAGTGCACTGAGCGGAAGAAATAGGGCAGCTTTTACCAGCTAAATCCATAAAACAAACTTTGCCCTTTTACTGATTCCAGTTCAGTCTTAAAGTTCTTACTTGATCAAAGAGCTGAGAGCATTTATCCCAACAACACTGTGCCCGTAAATTAGGGCACAGTGGTTAGGATTTGATTGACTATCAATAATCAATGACCCCTGCCTCATTGGGAAGTTAGACAGCATGCGAGGTACTGACCTACAGAGACATATGTGTAATGGACAATCTCCGTGACTCAATAGGTCTCGCTCATACGGCGATCACATGAGAGCGGTCCATGTGGACCTGCCGCTACGAGGAACCAGGATATGGACCTGCCGCTACGATAGCCCTGACAGGATATGGTCCCTCGTAGCGGCAGTACATAGTGTCGCCGACAGGTGGTGTGTGTGCTGCATGCATAACAACGACAATACACACTGTACCTTGCTATATTAGCCACCAAGAAGCTTCTTAACGTTAGCCAACAAATAAAACTACAATTGTTAACATTTGGAAAATGACAGCCAGTGCAGGGAACTGACGAAAGCATTCTCTATGAACAGTCCGTACCGCGTGGATTATTTGATTTCAGTCCGTCTTTGAATTAAAACGAGGTAAGTAAAATGGCGGATAGCTAACGTTAACATCAAGGGAGTTTGCCATTGATGCCGCTTTTCTGGGTTAGCTGTCAAGACACTTGTTTAGTGTCACCGATAGGCATACCCATAGAAACACTAGTTCATCAGAATATGCTATGGTCAACATAGTTACCAACTGCAGCCTCTGTGTGTTTCCAGTTTGTGTTATATGTGCTAGTGGTCCAGTTAGCCAGCTACAGCTAACGGTAATACTAGCTAAGCTAGTTTCTAATGGTGTATCAAAACACTGGCGCGAAGTCTAATCGCAGTTGTGGGAGCCCGGTTTTAATTAATCAGAGAAGAAGGTCAAAGGGTAGCTAACAAACAGAGCGTTGATGTCTGTGGCCAAGATCACATTATCAGTAGATTTAGCTCACATTAGCCTGAGAACTGCTTGGCCGTCGTAGAAACGACGGCACGTCAGGAGGAGATGAGAGCCGATAGCAGACTCAGCCTCCCAAACATCTGTGGTTGTTTGTATTTCGGAAGTATACAACTGCGCGTGTCACAACTGCGGTGTGATTAACTTGTTTCAAATTACGAGTAACAATACAGTTTACAGACACGGCGGACAGTAATAAAAGCGAAAGACAATTGTGCTCATCAGTAGCTAACGTTTTATTGAGACGCTGAAATCCGTACAGTATGCATATCCATTTATGGTGTTCAGAGTCTAGGGACAAGCCCCTACTCTGCTCAGGAAAAGCCGTGTCATGTTTACTGGGATTTCCACTTACAGTATGTTCTATTGTGCAAGAGCGGTCCGCAGTTTCCCCCTTTTCTCTGAAAGTATCTGCTGTAAACGTAAAGTTACGCAGAAAGTTATGAAGCAGTCGCGATCACATGCATTTCTTTTTTTTTTTTCTTAAAAAAAGTTCATTAAGTAACACAGTTCTAAGTATCTGTTTTAAAGTGTTACAGCTGGGAGACAAAATCACTTGTTTTCAGCTCTGAATAACAGCTGTGTTGGAGATACAAGTGTAGTTTGCAAGGTGAAAAGTGGAGAGTGAAAGTGAGTCTGGGGAAAACACACCCCTTAAGCTTGGAAAGCTTTTTTTTTAAGAATGGCCACTAACAAGATGTATTACTTAACTTTGCCAGTGTATTATCTTCAGTTAATTAATTAATGTGATATACATGTTTTTTATGCCCCCCCCTTTTGTTTTTCGTTTTTTAAGAGGATGGTTTGAAGAGGCCTAAGAGGCTTCTTTGTATTACCTTTTTGCTCAATTATCCAAGGAGAGGCCACAAGTCATGACATCTTAGAATCTGGACCCAGAAAATTTGGAGCATTTTGGACCAGTAGTGCAGTCAAACAAGCACTTCCTCGTGCATTTCTCCATCTATAAGCCTGTCATAGAACACTTAAAAACACGGATGTCATTAAAAATAGTTGTGTCCCAGTAAACTGCAACATGCAACACAGTCAGTGTGCACACTACTGGGGTCTCAGTCATCTGAAATATTTTCTTAGCAGCTACCATGCAACAACCAGAATCCAGCCCCTAGTTGTCAAAAAGATTAATCTGCAATTCCATGTATTACTTAATAGTTTGCTGTAGTACTGTCAAGTGATCCACAACAAATGGAGACTTTTTTGCTAAGCCTAACATCCCTTCTGGTGGTAATAAACATGGCAAGTACAGAGGTTTGGTATTGCTGACGTGCTTATGTGGAGCCTGGAGGGGTGGATTTCTTATTTTGATGTTAGTGTAATTTTTACCTTGCTGCTTCAGCTGGATAAATCACATTAATTGGTCTTACAACTGGCATCAAAACATATTGTTGTTGTCTGAAAGTCAATGTACAAATTAGCTAGATAGATCTAGCTGACTTGCGAACGAACATGGTGCATCCCAGGTTGAGATAAGCGGCTCTCTGCTTTTCCCATCGCATAGCTAACATTATTACTATGTCTGTCAGCAGGTTTGGCTCACATTTTAACATACTGTAGCCGCATTCCATTGCCGATATCTTGTGTTTGCATTTACAACCTGCATACCATACGTTAACACGCCTTTATCCAGATAAGTTTTCTGGATACAGATAATCAGCTTTAATTAGGGTATTAATGCTTTGTGTACCCTTTCTGAAACAACTATGCTCTTTTCATGCCCTTCAATATTAGTTTCGACAAAAAGTGTGAATCAGTTGGTACTACTATGATTACAATGATTAATCTTACCACGAAATGTGGTAAGAGTTTCATCTCAGCCACAACTATGTGCAATATGATTAAACTAATAGCAACAAAAAAGTACTTTTCATGTCAGTATTGAGCACGTTAAAAATAACTGTAGGCTGGAAGGAATTTATCCTAAGTGTTGAAGACTTCTTTGACTTTGGGCTCACATGAAATGGTTAAGAAGAGGGACCCTCCCTATGACTAAAATGCACGCAAAGACTTGTTACTGAAAAAGTAATGTCCTTCTTGCCAAAGAAGGTTTAGTATGATCCATGTGTGAGCAATATAAATGGAGTTCATTAAGTCCAATCAAGTTGTATTTATTAAGCAACATTTATAAGGATAAGATTTTGAGGGTTTAAAATAACAACTAAAATTTTTTGCTTTTGTTTAAGTTTATTCTTATCTTTATTGTAATTGGTAATGTAGAATTTTTCATAATAATTTTCTAACAGATAAATATTGGCCACAGGGATATGTAAATGTTGTCTTATTTGTTGATAGGATGTAAGTTGAAAAGTCACATATTTTGGTGAATCCTTGAAGGAACTGCACAGTAACAGTAAAACCTCAAAACACAGTGGAGGGAACATCATGGTTTGTGGCTGGTTTGCTACTTTAGTACCTGGATGCCTTGCAGCCATTGAGAGACCAGTGATAATGAAATCAAATCAAGAACTTCTCTTGAATGCTTGGCAAGTTGTTCACGAACTCAAATCATTATAAAAATGGTTATAAATTTTTTGACTTGGCCAAAGTCTTACTCTTACCCAGTTAAGATGATGCATGAGTGAAAAAGGTCCCGGTCCTGTAGAGCAGCAGTCCCCAACCCCCGGGTTTGGTACCGGGCCTCGAGAGTTGAGGCTCGGGTGTGAAATTTATAGTTTTCAGGGTTTTTTATTGGCTTTTATCGTGGGTGTTTTCCTGTGCGTTGTGAAAAAATCTTCTTTTTTTGGGTACTGGTTTTATTTTGTTGCATTTATCCGGGACACCTTAAAGGCTGGTCTGTGAAATATTGTCGGACATAAACCGGTCCGTGTCGCAAAAAAGGTTGGGGACCGCTGCTGTAAAGTATCTCTGAAACATTGCTGAAGTCTCAAAACCAGAAACATCTGATGGAGTTTATAGCTGATAAAGACAGTTCTACAAGTCACTCAAATCAGTGCTTGTTTTGTGAACGGCTATACAGAGTTAAATAACAACATGTAAAGTCCAACTGTAACTTAGAAAAAACATTTATAAGTAATCTATGCAGAAGGAAATCACGACCTTTTCGAAGGATTTATTAACATTTTCTTGAAACAGCAGGAGTGGGCCCTATATAAGATTATTTTGACTGTACAGGGATTTTTTTTTTTTTTTTGCTTCATTCATTTCATTTTTGAATAATTATGTTCTTTTTCTTTTTCATGCGCTGCTATAAAGGTATATCCTTGCTCAGCACCCAGAGCAGTAAGAGCACCTACTCCAGCAGATCCAGAAAATGTTAAAGAAATGATAGCAGCGCAGGACTTGCACACTGAGTTTCAGTTTCCTCAGTAAGTAGAACAACATGGAAATGTTACTGTAATGTTTTTATGTCCTTCAATGTTTATTTTGTATGTATGCACTGATGATATTTGAGATCGTTTTTGCTATGGTTGTGTTACTTTTTGCAGTTGTAATAAATACTAATAATAATTACTAATAAATCCATGTGTTATGCACAGAGAGGCAGAATCTCAGTTGTCTTCAGATACTGACCTTGAGGATCCTGATGGCAAAAATGCGAAGACAGGAAAGGGCCTGGTATGTTTTCCTGACTTTCTTATCTTGGGCACCGTGCTAAGAAGCACTAAGAGCACCTCCACATGAATGGGATGACTGTAGCACATGAACGATCACAGATATTGAGAAGTCTGCTGACGGCAGAGCGGCTGCTGTTAGAAAGGAAAATAAAACTATAATAACAGGAAACTGTAAAGAGGTTACACACCTAATACAGACTTAAAGTAACACAGTTATTGCGCACAAACTTGTCGTGTGAGTGCGTGTGAGAGGAAAAGCGCTGTAAGGCTGGAAAATACCTACTGCATAAATAAAGTTTAGCCAATTTGAAGCAAGAAAGGGAAAATTGCCAAAAATGCAGACTGTGTAAGTAAACAGTTACCAGTCAGACAGATTAGAGTTGTTGTTATTATTATTATTAATGTTTTGATAATGATAATGTAAATAATACATTTTTATTTAATTTGATTACATTTGTTGTATTTTATTTACAATTACATAACAATTATATTATAATCCTAATTTTATTGTATGATATTAACTACTAATTGTAATTAGTAATAAATATAAGTTAATTAGATAGTTTAAGGTTGTTTTTTTTTTTTCAGAGAATTGATTGGTTATGGATTGTGATTTTGTACCTGTTGATTTCTCATTTCAAACACCATGAGTTACTATGTACTCCAGTAGGAAGTGAACCACCTTCTTAAAAGCCAGAGTGAAACCTGGAAAAGCCCAAATCCTAGCTTGTAGTACAGGCCTCGGTTTATGTGCAGTCGTGGTCACACGCAGGCTTGCAGTATATTCAGCATACACTGAGTACAAATCAGTACAACATCCTCACTGGTTTCCCGCTATCACAATGCTAATACGTAGTCAAAAACGTTTATGTCATGCAGCAGCTACGTTTGATAAGAAAATAAGTCTGTTTCATCTCTGCATCAAATGTCTGTAATGTGATTTAGTTCCGTTTTTCTAATGTCCAGTAACCAGATAAGCTATTGAGTATAGAGGCACACTGATGCAGTGTATGATAACAGGAGAACATCTTTCTCCTCATTAGGCAGCCAAGAAAGGGAAGAAGGCGCTTGGAGACAAGGCCAAAGGTGGTGGAGCTGGGAGGGTCACTGGTCCCGGCTGGGTGAATGGCCACCATCAGGAGAATGGAATGGAGAACATGACCTTGTTTGAGGTGGTTAAAATGGGGAAGAGCGCCACACAGGTGGGTGCACGGATTCTAATTTTCAATCAGTAACAATATGTAGCCTGGTTTAGTGTCTGTGGTTCTCATTTTTTGAATACTTAATCCATAAAGCTTGATTTATATCACTGTATTAAACCTTTGCTATAGCTACTGTATTTGTGAGGGTGGGCATTTCAACCTTACCCCACACTCTTTGCAGTGGGCTTCATTTCTGTTTATTTTTTAAAGGAGTGCCACACAAGACTTTTTGACAGCTTTTTTTTTTTGTCTTTACATCTGACCTGATTTCCTTGAACCTTATGCATTGTGGTTAGAAGCAGGTTCTGTTTCTGTTTTTGTTCAATAGTGGCTGCTAAAAAAAAAAAAAAACTAGGTGTATTACTGCTGCCTCCTGGTGGTAATACTGCTGCCTCCTGGTGGTAATACTGGACAAACAGGTTTCTTTTTTCTTAAAAGATAACCTAATGACTACTTGAATACCGAAAGGCAGCATATTGATTAGCACAAAGATAATACCATTAAACAAAATGTAATAGACTGTAGCTTGATGTTAATGCAATAGCTAGTATTCTTTCAACATAGACATTAGCCTAGCTCTGATAATCTGTTTTATGGCTCAGTCATTTCAGGACTCTTCTCTGCTCTGCATTTTACTAAACATAACAGTTGTTCAAAATGTAATAGGTCCAAGTCAAACATGATCAGCTCAGTTTCACTCGTAAAGTCAGACCGATGCAGGCTCCTCAGCATACAAGTGCAAACAGCAATGGCAGCCACCATGGCATAAGCTCCTCTTAGTTATGGCTGGATCAGGTGACCCTGAATTCTCCCTTAGTTGCTTTGCAATACGTCTAAGCTGCTGGGGGCTTCCCATGATGCAGTATTAAGTGTTTCTTCTTTACTCCCCCCCCCTTTTTTTTACACTTCCTGTGTGGTTATATACCCACCCTTCCCCCTTAATAATTATTATTATTCATCTTTGGCTGTGTTCAACAGTGTGTCTTTGTCCTGTCCCCTCACCTCCAACCTTCCACTTGAGGTTTCTTTCTGTTAAAAGGGAGTTTTTCCTTCCCACTGTCACCACATGTTTGCTCACATGGGGTCTTTTGATTGTTGGGGTTTTCTCTGTATTAACATATGGTTTTTTTTTTTTACTTTACAATATAAACCGCCTTGACGTGCTTGTTCTTGTGGTGATTTGACATTATGTAAATAAAACTGAATTGAATTGCAGGGATTAAGCATAACTATAAATCAAGCTTAATGGATTAAGAGGAGTCGACAAAGCATGCTCTCTAAGGAATGTTTTCAAAGTTATATTTTAGTTAGAAGTGTAAATAATTATGTGATAATTGCGTGAGTGTGTTTCCCTTTCCAGTCTGTGGTTGATGACTGGATTGAGGCATACAAACATGACAGGGACACCACTCTTTTGGACTTAATCAACTTCTTCATTCAGTGCTCTGGCTGTAAAGGTAGTTTTCCTACTTGTATTGTCTAAATGTGCAGCATATTGGGTGCCTGAAAGCACATTCACACGCTCAATTTTGCTGTATTAGGTGCTGTGAGCGGAGAGATGTTCAGACATATGCAGAACTCGGAAATCATCCGGAAAATGACAGAGGAGTTTGATGAGGTGATGTAGGCTGTGTTTCAATACAACGTACTTTAAAAGAACCACACCAGCATGGGAGATGTTTTTAATCTGGCCTGAAACAAATGCAATACTTGGGACCCCAATCTGATTGTCTCTGTGCTGTACAGGACAGCGGCGACTATCCATTAACCCTCTCAGGACCACAGTGGAAGAAATTCAGGATAAACTTCTGTGACTTCATTGCGGTTCTGGTGCGACAGTGTCAGTACAGCATCATTTATGACGAGTATATGATGGACACAATCATCTCGCTACTCACCGGCCTGTCTGACTCACAGGTCAGGGCCTTTAGACACACAAGCACACTAGCAGGTCAGTTTTATTGTGGATTTTGTCTCCATCCTGCACGCCCATGCTGCTGTTATCTGACAGCTGTTGTTCCTACACGCATGTGTTTTAAACATTGTTGTCTCTGCCAGCCATGAAGTTGATGACAGCCTTGGTGAACGTGGCTCTGAACCTAAGCATCAATATGGACAACACACAGAGACAGTATGAGGCAGAAAGGAACAAGGTCATTGCTAAGAGGGCCAATGATAGGCTGGAGCTACTGTTACAGAAGCGCAAAGAGGTAAGAAGAAAGATAAGCTGTCAAGCATTCAACCCAGGGTTGATGTTGGAGTCAGTGGGTGTGAGCATTGTTTAACTCTGTCATTTAAATTTTTCACTCTATATATGAATTGACTGGGGGGGGGGGGCGGCATGCTGCTGATTGTATTTGCCCCTTCACGTGCAGGTATGCCATACAAGTGTAGCCTTTTCTGCCTTTGTGTCTCTGGAGAATAGACTCAGTCACTACTGATTTATTTGAAGCCCCATCCCTAACCAGCTATAACCTAAAATTATGACTTTGTTTACCATTCTGTGGCCTTGTAATTTACTCTATTTATTTTAGCTCATTATTTTATTGATATTTTTAGCGCAGCCACAGAAGCATACTTCTCTCTTTCCAACAGCTGCTTCAGGGTCTTAATGCAGGCAGCCTAACATCGCCTCTTGAAGGCCGAATCTCTGTGACTGCTGCTTTCCCTTCAATGCATGTCCTATTAGTCATGGTTAATTTAGAAAGACATCATGTTTCCTTTTCTCTCACAGTTTGTCACTGCTCTAATGACACGTCATTGGCCATTGGATTAAAACAACTTTACAGTGTGTTTTTTTTTTTTCACCAACACTTTTCGTTGCCTCTCCACGTCAGTTCAGATGACATCTTGGAATTCTACAGATAGAAAAAGTTTGGGGTTTTTTAGACTTGTGATTGCATGTGGTATATTTAATTCAGAGGAGGTTGGCTGCGCTTAATGGTAACTTGAAAAGTGTCAGTTATATGAATGACAAATCTGATAACACGTCTCCTGGTGAATCGTTTGAAATGAGTGATTTGACCATTACTCATTTTATGATTAGTTATAAAAGACTGTTGAATCTCACTTTGAGAACTTGTGAATGTCTACCAGAAAAGGTATGAAAGATTTAGTGTAAAAAGAAAAAAAGTATTCCTGCATGAGGCCACTGATCCAAATCTGAAATGATAAGACTGGTAGTTTCTTTATTGATTGCCTGTGTAGAAAAATCCTCATAATCTTTAGACCACTGTTGTCCAATTGTTGAAATAATCACATTGGGCAGGACTGGTTCTTTTTTATTTTGAGTTTATTCTACATGAACTGTCCTTTCTAGTTCACAAAATGCATATAAATCCAGTATTTCTGGTTTACCTTTAAAAATGGTAACAGATAGTGGTTGAAATCTGTAATAAATCAAAGTATAGAACAATGCCAACCTTAATCTTTGACTTTCAGGGAGTTTTTGTGCAATTAATTTCAAAAACCTTCTGATTATCTTATAGCTTCAAGAAAATCAAGATGAAATTGAAAACATGATGAATGCAATCTTCAAGGGAGTGTTTGTTCACAGATATCGGTAAGTAAATCCTTAAGCGATAAGGAATTCCCCCAGATTATTATGGTAAATGGCATCTAGACTGTCTGCAGAATGTAAGATTTCATCACGGGCTTCTTATTACTTTTGAGATTGTACCACAAGAAGCAGACTGAACATTTAGAGTATTTTGGCACCCTCTAGTGCAAAATCAATGTTAATACAAGCATGAGTTCATTATTCACAATGAATCTTCTTTATCAGTGCTGTTTATAGCTGCTGGGTCTGTTACAGGCCTGTTTACTAAACTTAGTGGATTCTCTTTGTTTTTGCCAGCGATGCCATTGCTGAAATCAGAGCCATTTGTATTGAGGAAATAGGAGTGTGGATGAAGCTGTACAGTGACGCCTTCCTTAATGACAGCTACCTAAAGTATGTTGGCTGGACAATGCATGACAAGGTGAGTTTATGGTAAAAACGTGTTTTATGGAAGAACAAATAAAAGACCACATCTTAAATCTTCGATTTCTGAGAGTCAGCGTATGTAGTAGTACCAGGGATGAAACAGTCAGTATAATTGAGATTTACAAACATAAGCATCAATATAATTAAAAACCCTAGATCAAACCGTATTATTCTCCCTGCTCCTTCTCATGAGAATTTGATGAACTCGGAATCTTCTTTTTCTTGTTTAGGAAAATTAGTACCAGCTTCTCGTCGCTTCATGTCAACAGTCAGTTTTTTGAGAACCACTTTCCTGAAAAAACGCAACCGTTTGTTCTGTACATAGGTTACCTGTCATGTTTGTACACAACACGTTCAGTTTGTAACACCCTTTATCCAGAAAATCTCCCATTTGTTAAAGCCTATTAGTTAAAATTTGAAATCCAGAGCTCCTGCTACCATTTTCTTTCAGCTAGAGGGCTTTTATTCCAAACACCTCCAATCACTAGACTTACCCAGAGTTTAGATGGGTGCTCCAGTCTTGAGCTTATGCCTTCACTTGGCTCCTCCTTCCCATATCACATTGAAAGCAGATGGATGCTTTTATCAGGTGTACTTGCTTTTCTTGTTCAGCCACTTGTGCTGGTGAGAAAGACGCCTGTCATACAGACCTCCTGTGTGGTGGAAATTGTCTGCCTGTGAGAATCCTATTTGATGCTGAA
This sequence comes from Oreochromis niloticus, assembly GCF_001858045.2. Taxonomy (NCBI): domain Eukaryota; kingdom Metazoa; phylum Chordata; class Actinopteri; order Cichliformes; family Cichlidae; genus Oreochromis; species Oreochromis niloticus. Next base: position 10,786,301 of record NC_031975.2, read on the forward strand.
AGACACCCTCATGTCTTGCTGCTATGTGCCATGTTTGTTTTATTATAGCTGCTCCTTACGCATTTTCATTACCTCTACATAGACCTTTCATGTAACTGTATTTCAAAATGTTTGGATTGCAAACAGCTGTCTAAGAGAAATCAATCTAAAACTTGCTTATAACTTCACCTAACTTGCCTCTAGGGGTGCATTATAAGCAATTTTAACTGGAATAGTGGCAGAGTAACACAGGCATTCAGATTTCACGAGTATTTAATGCATTTCTGCTACGACTGCAGCAAGGTGAAGTGCGTCTGAAGTGCCTGACTGCCCTGCAAGGCCTGTTCTACAACAGAGAGCTCAGCACTCGGCTGGAACTCTTCACAAGCCGCTTCAAGGTGAGTAAGCATTACTAGAAATGTAGATGCTTCTTGGATATCATTGCATAGATGTAAATGTATGATAAAGATAAAATAGTAGCATTTGGCTGTTATCATACCCACAACTAATGTTATGGAGATCTGACATTTTCTCTCACTGACAGGATCGCATTGTTTCCATGACTCTGGATAAGGAGTATGATGTTGCAGTGCAAGCTATTAAACTTCTGACACTTGTCCTACAGTGAGTAATCTCGCCTCCTTAAATTACCATTTAATTTTGTACCACAGCATGTGATTATTAGGACATAATGTTTTAATTCAACACAACAGCAGATGTCAACATTTTCTTCAGACAAGTGTGTTATTTTTGTTGGTGTGCATTTATGTTTTCTTCCTAATTCTGAAAGCTATTGTGCTTAAAATTTTTACAAATCATGTAAATTACAATAATAATTCTCAGTGTTTGTTTTTCTTAATCAAAAATCCAATAATCACAAAGACTTATTTATGCTTTTCATGTAACAGGAGTAGTGATGAGGTACTGACAGCAGAGGACTGTGAGAGTGTTTATCATCTGGTTTACTCGGCACATCGACCCATCGCCGTCGCAGCGGGGGAGTTCCTGTTCAAAAAGTATGTGTTTTTCTGCAGATTTGAAAGAGATGTAATTGAATCACCAGCTTGAATGAATGTTATCCATTCAAAATATTATGGAGGTTTTAGTGCCAGTAATAAGACTGACAGAAACATTCCAGGGATTGGCTTATTGTGTAAACAGGCTCTTTGATTCAGCCTGAGTCTGGTTGGCACTGCACAACGAGCAACATTCATGGGAAGCACACTAAGCTCCAAGAAAGGAGGGAGAGGAGGAAGGGCTTAAAGGAATATTCCACTCTGCTCTCGGCTCGGAAGGTGGCTCTGAAATTTTTTGCTGGCTCCTTATTATTACAAAAACAAAAGTATGAAAATAATGCTTGCGTGAAGGCCAGCTTAAGTGTAAAGTCAATTAGATTCCATAAAGGAGACACAGGAAATATGCATGAGATATTTGTCCCACCTCCTTTCCTAAAGTGGCTGAAAACGTTCATTTAGCCTGTTTCTCATATGTGTATTAAACTGCTGTTTCTTTGGTTGATTGAAGGCTGTTTAGCCATCGAGGTCCCGAGGAGGACGGATTACCCAGGAGGGGCAGGCAGAGCCTCAACGGCAGCCTGATCAAGACTACTGTGTTCTTCTTCTTGGAGAGTGAGGTGACCAGGCTTTTATGTCAGCCCTGTGCCCCAGCTTTGCAGAAATGGCAGTTTCAACTGAAACGTATCAATCATTAATTTGGTGTTTCTGTACTTAATTATGCTTAAGATTGGATTAAATAATTCAATAAGAATCAGAACTGTACATAAATCTATTGCAAGTCACTGGAAATGTCTTTTATATGTGGCTCAAAGAGAATAAAAAATAATATAGAAATATATTAGCAAGGGTTATCTGTGTTTAAATAGATTATTTCATTTCATTACAATTCACATTCCAATTTTTACAGCTCCATGAACATGGGGCCTACTTAGTGGATAGCCTGTGGGAGTGTGCGTCAGAGCTGCTGAAGGACTGGGAGACTATGATCAGCTTGTTGCTGGATGAGCCAATGCCAGGAGAGGAAGGTAAGGAAGCGCTGTCTCAGAACGGTCCCACCTGAGATTTTTAGTGAGGAAAATGAATCTTTTTGCCACTTTATTACTTATTTATGTACTTTTACTCTAATTGGTTCTTCTCTTAGCAGGGCAAGTCTTTTCATTAGATACTTGGTAACATTCTTTATGTTTTTTTTTTTTTTAGCTCTAAACGATCGTCAGGAGACTGCCCTGGTTGAAATCATGCTCTGTGCCATTCGGCAGGCTTGCGAATGTCATCCTCCTGTAGGCAGAGGCACAGGGAAGAGGGTGAGTGTCAGGCCGTCATGCTTGAGATAGAAAGGATTAACTTTGCTCCTTGAATGATTTCATGTTGACTGTGCTGCTGGGGTTTTGTGCATGGAAAAGGTCCTGACTGCAAAGGAAAAGAAAACACAGCTGGATGATCGGACACGAGTCACAGAGATGTTTGCAGTTGCTTTGCCTCTGTTATTGGCAAAGGTCAGTGATTCAGAGATCTCGGAGTTCATTATTTTATCAGGTTCAATATTCATGAAATAAGCCTGACTGCGTTCCCTTTTGTTTTTCTAGTACTGCGTTGATATTGATAAGGTGACCAATTTGCTACAAATACCAAAGTTCTTTGATCTTGACATCTACACAACTGGGCGGTTAGAAAAGGTTTGTGAGTTGTTTCTTTTAAAGCTTGTTTTACAGCCTAACTTGCATTGTATGTGCTGGAGGTGAAACAATGTTATGTTCTTTCAATTAGCATTTAGACGCACTGTTGCGACAAATCTGGGAAGTTGTGGATAAGCACACAGACACTGAGGTCCTGGAGGCCTGCTCTACCACCTGCCACTATCTCTGCAACGAGGAGTTCACTATCTTCAACCGTGTGGACATCGCCCGCTCCCAGCTTCTCGACGAGCTTGTAGACAAGTTTAATAGACTCCTGGAGGACTTCCTGCAAGAGGTAGGTGCTGTAAGGCGTTTATCTGTGTGGACTGTTTTAAAGGATGCTCGCAGGTGTAGAGGCAAGAGTGAATATCTGAGATTTCAGTGTATGATCTCTTGTTTGTCAGGGTGAAGAACCTGATGAGGATGATGCCTACCAGGTTCTATCCACACTTAAGAAGATCACCACTTTCCACAAGTAAAAGCAGTTTATGGAAACTGTTTCAGTTTTTGATTTGAACACATTACTTGTTAAAAATCTTAAATTTCTGTTTTCTTATATTGGGTTAACATGTCAATGACAGCATGCATGCATATTAAATGTTATAGATTTAATGTACATTTCTGCTTTCAGTGCACATGACCTCACTAAGTGGGATCTCTTCACCAGCAACTACAGGCTACTCAACACAGGTCTACAGAATGGCGATATGCCTGAACAGGTATTACAGTGTCATCCCCAAAATGCTAAAATTGAAGTTAGTTAGGGTTTTTACATTCCCATACGTTACTGTGATGTTAATTGAGTTACAGGTGGTGTGAGGGATAACTTGGAAAGAATCACTGATCATATATACTCACCAGCCACTTTGTTAAATATACCTTGCTAGTACCCATTTGGACCCCTTTTGTGCTTTCATTTTGTGCCATAGATTCAACAAGGTGCTTTAAGCATTCCTCAGTGATTTCAATCCATATTGCCATGATAGCATCACAGAGATGCTGCAGACTTATAGGCTGCACATCTGTGATGTGGCTCTCCCCTCCTACCACATCCCAAAGTTGCTCTGTTGGATTCAGATCTGGTGACTGGAGGTCATTTGAGTACAGTGAACTCATTGTCATGTTCAAGAACCCAGTTTGAGGTAGTTTGAGATTTGTGATGTGTTGCTTCAACATTTCATCAGAAGATTGTACACTGTGGATGGACAAGGGATGGGCAAAGGCAGCAACAATGCTCATGCAGGCTTTAGTGTTTAAATTATGCTCGGTTAATAATAAGGGGCCCAAACTGTGCCCAGAAAATATCCCCCACACTTTTATATCACTGCCACCATTATGAACAGTTGATACAAGGCAGAATGGATCCATGATTTCATGTTGTTGACATCAAATTCCGACCCTACCTTCCCAATGATGTAGCAGAATCGGACACTCATTCGAACAGCCAACATTTTTCCACTCTTCTGTTGTCTAGTCTTGGTCAGCCTCTGTGAACCGTAGCCCAGTTTCCTGCTTGTAACTTACAGGGGTGTTGTGGTCTTCTGCTTCCTGTAGTCCCTCTACTTCAAGGATCAATGTGTGGTTGAATTACTGTTGCTTTCTTATCAGCTCCAAACACTCTGGCCATCCTGACCTGGCATCAACAAAGCATTTTGTTTCACAGAGAACTGAAATAAAATAAAAACAGAAAAAATAGATGATTATATGAATAATTCTTTTGTGTATTTAAAAAGAAATAGCAAGCACAAATGAGCCTTGACATGTCTTAATAATTACTGAACATTAAACTCTTTTAAAATTTAGAGTCAAGCTTTCAAAATAAAGTTACCATTAACCAAGTTAGTACAGTTCAAGTAAACTAGAATTACCCTCTGAGTGACCTGTTAAGTTCATGTTAAAAAACTGAAAGTGCAGTTTATCTAATCTGCTTGATTTTTGTTCTTCTCAGATTGTGGTTCATGCCATGCAGTGCACACATTACATCATCCTGTGGCATCTAGCGAAGGTTTCAGATGGTACTTCAGTAAAGGTACTGTTCACCTTTTGGGGATATTCGGGAAAATACATGTAATACCATTTCTGTGCCTACATTTCCCAAATAAATATGATTGGCAGTGTATCAGAGTTTGAAAGTATCCTTCCTCCTGTGTCACATTATATTATCTCTGTAGTTACATTAGTACACACCATGTACATGCAGATCTAAAGTAGGAGTTACATGTTTTTACTTTGTTTTGCTTACATAAACACCTCTCAGTCTGAGTGCAGTTTTCTGTCAAGCTTTATAAATAGATTTATTAATTTCTTAATGCCTGGGTAATACAGGTACAATGTTACTTTGAAAGGGTTTTACTAACTGAACCTTTACTCCTTTCAGGGTGACATGGTGACCTTGAGAAAGCAAATGCGAGCTTTCTGTTTGATGTGTCAGCGCTACATAAACACCATCAACAACGCAGTCAAAGAGCAGGTGAGGATTTTGATGAGTCAGATTTTTATTTTTTTTATTTTTTTTATTTTCTGCCCATCTTTCTTTTTTCAGCGCAACTGAAAATTTCTGTGATCAGCATTTCCATATGTGCTCAAGTGTTGTGTTTATTCCAGGCCTTCACTATACTGTGTGATCTGCTACTGATCTTCAGTCACCAAATTATGTCTTCAGGCCGGGAACAGTTGGAGTCTCTGGTCTATACGCCAGACTCTTCTTTGCAGGCAGAGCTGCTCAACTTCATCCTGGATCATGTTTTCATTGATCAGGATGACGACAACAGCACAGGTCAGAAAACACTACCCTGTTTTATATGAACCCACCACACTCTGTTTAAAGAAGGAACATGACTTTTTATAAATTTTTCATTTTTTTAGATGGACAACAAGATGATGAAGCCAGTAAAATTGAAGCTCTACATAAGAGGAGAAACCTTCTTGCTGCCTATTGCAAATTAATCATTTACAATGTTGTGGAAATAAACACCGGAGCAGATATATTTAAACAGTACATGAGGGTAGGTCTAAATCATGTAGAGATTATAATGAAATCATCCAGCCCTGTTGTTTTAGTTAACAGTGTTTCTACTGCTTCTCCTCAGTATTACAACGATTATGGAGATATTATCAAGGAAACAATGAGTAAGACGAGACAAATCGACAAAATCCAGTGTGCAAAGACGCTCATATTGAGCCTGCAAAAGGTATGACATGGGAAACAGATGGATGGTCACTAATGTGTAAAACATACTTGTTGCTGATATTATGATGAGACCAGGTTTGCCGCTGTTCAGGAGACACAGATGAATGGTCTAACACATAGATAAGGAAGCGCCTTTTGTCTCTGTACTGTCAGTAAGCAGCCAGGCTGTCCTTGAGATCCAGCATCATCATCACTTACATCATCATACTGCTGGAAACCCGATAAAGTCTTTTCAGGCCTCCTCAAATAGCGATACCTCACCAAACAGAAGAGATAAAGGAGTCAGCCCCAAAATCCTTTACTCGCATTTTAGTCTGGAAAAAAATCTTCTCAGGGTCTTCAGAGGCTTTTAATGACTGAAATCAGACAAACAATATGTGAAACCTCTTTTGCAGTTGTTCAATGAGATGTTGTCTGAACTTGGCTTCAATTTCGACCGCTCATCATCAGCCTTCTGCGGCATAAAAGAGCTCGCCCGACGCTTCTCATTGACGTTTGGTTTGGATCAGCTGAAGACAAGAGAGGCTATTGCCATGTTACATAAGTAAGTCATTTCCCTAACCCAAACATCATTTGCTCTAATGAACAGGAACTTTCATATGTCATGTCTTGTTTGTTTATTTTAGAGACGGGATTGAGTTTGCCTTTAAAGAGCCAAGTCCCCAAGGAGAAGGAAGTCCACCGCTTAATTTAGCATTTTTGGATATCCTGAGTGAGTTCTCTAGCAAACTAATTCGACAGGACAAGAGGACAGTGTAAGTTTGCAGCATGATGAGTAATGTGAGCATGAAAATGATGAGAACTTCTAAAAAGACTCTAATGTTTACTGTCATTTCACTTTTTGCAGTCACATGTACTTGGAGCGATTCATGACATTTCAGATGGCCCTGCAGAGAGAAGACTGCTGGCTGCCTCTCATCTCATACAGAAATTCCCTGCAGGCTGGAGCAGACGATGACACTATGTCTGTAATTAGTGGGATCAGCAGTCGAGGGTCCACCGTCAGGAGTAAGAAATCCAAGCCAGCCACTGCCAGCAAAAGAAAATTGCCTGAAGGTGAGCATTTCTGGTGTTCTTTGGTGAACCATTTATTTCATCTACCACAACAACTGATCTGCAGCATGAGTTCATCTACATCAAAACAGCTGCTGGTTAGTAGAGTTGCATTTAAGGTGACAACATTTTCTTTGGATTCCATGACTGACACAGCAGTTTGTTTGCTGTATTTCTTAAAGTCTCCCTGAGATTGAAGTAAGGTTTTTCTGTGAGCGAATACGCCGTCGTGAATTTGAATACGGTGCAGTATTCACCTTCAAACGTCACTCGTAAACATAAAAATGCGTCTCTCTCTTAGGGACATGTATTTCTCCTAGGATCCTCTTGCAAAATGTTTCATGTTAATTCTCATCACAGCCTGCCACTTTAATAATAAATCAAACAGCTCACTCATTGTTATGGCCACTGCGTGTGTTCAGTAAAATTCAAGGAGTGTAACAAATGATTTTCTCTGGCAGAAGAGAACAGCAGTAGCAGCAGCGATGCGGTTTGGATGAACCGTGAGCAGAATGTGCAAACGCCAGTGATGATGCATTCACCCCATCTAACTTCCACTGTACTGAGGGATCCAAAGAAAATGAGGCCAGAGGACAGCTTCACAGCCACGTTCACCATGCCAGCAGAGCAGCATCCCCATCAGCCTGTGCCCCCTCAGCAGCAGCAGCCACACCCTCAACACCAGACTACCATTGATTACAAGTAAAAAATATATGTATTACATTATTGCATACATGTCCGCAGAGGTTTTAGTTGCAGTACAGTATGTAAAGCCACTTTTTTAAAACTGTGGGAATTATGAAGTAATGAACCCTGTTCCACAGTACCCAGGTTACTTGGATGCTGACACAAAGGCAACAAGCTGAAGCCCGTCAGCAGCAAGAGCGGGTTAGCATGCACTACGCCAAGATGAGGAACCACATGCAGCAAGCAATGTAAGAAGTTCAACACTTAACTGTTTTTGGCCGAACTTTGAGCCAATAAAGAGTCTGACAAAAAGCAGTCTACTGACGTGTTATGTTTTTGTTACTCGTCACAGTCGTCGAGGCTCTGGGCTCATGGAGGATGATGAGGAGCCAATAGTGGAGGATGTGATGATGTCATCTGAAGACCGCTTGGAAGATATCAATGAGGGCATGGATTTTGACACAATGGACATCGATTTGGTAATTAAAAAAAACCAAAAACAATAGTCTAAATTTGTCTAGATGCATGTTTAATCATTCCAGTAAGGAAATCCTAGGAAGTTGATTCAGCTGATTTGGATGTGGCATTTTCAGCAGGAGATGAGTAATGAAACATTTCTCCCACTGAAAATGCAGCATCCAGATGAACTGAACCAAATTTCCGAGATAATCTGAATCATGTGTTAGCAGAGTAAGCATCCTTCAGTAGTCTGGTCATGCCAGTCCTTCCAATAAATAAATAATAAAAACAAATGTTGATGTTAAAATTTATAATTTTTTTAACTGTATATTTTTTTTTTTCATCTTGTGGAGTATTCTTCTAACTGAGCTGTTACCTTTCAGCCGGCATCAAAGAATCGCAGAGAAAGAACCGAACTGAAGCCAGATTACTTTGATCCATCTTCCATCATGGATGATTCGGTAGGAGTATTTCACTCCTTATAATAACTTTTTCACTGTGTTTTGGATGGCACTGGTTACAGTCCTTGAGATAAGTTCATGTTCTTGAAACGATTTTTCTTAACTGTTTGAGTGAATGCCCAAGTAAGCATGATAGATCAACGTACAGTTCACACATGCCTAGCCTTATTTGGTAGGAGTCCATTTTCTTGTTATTTATGACCATTTGATTAAAGAAACCCAAAGGATGAACCGCTTTAGGTGTAAAAACAGCCACATATTTCTCATCTGTTCATCCTGTACACTTAATATATGCTTGTTTTTATTTGGTTCTGAATTTTTAACACTGCTTTTTTCTTTTGCCTTTAGGTTCTCAATGTTTCAATGTTTTAATATGAAAAGGACAGCATGTCATCGAAATCCTGGGACGGTGAAATGACTCTTTATAAATGAGAGTGGACTGGACTAAGTAGGCTTGTGAGACACCAATGTTTGCCTCTTTAACACTTTGTTAAAACTTAGGAGTGCTTGAGCTTGGATTTGAATTTTATTCTGCTATTTTCACACACCGGATTTTGGTCACACTGCGGCAGAGATGTTTCAGTTTTTGTTCAGTTGCCCTAAAAAAACTTGATGCCAGCTATCACTTGGCTACACTTGTTATAATGTGTGAAGCGTTACAGGTACGGATATTGTGTGGCAGTTTGCATGGTGATGGGACAATAACAGGCCAAAATTCAATTGAATGATGTATACCTTTAAACTCTTTAAGTAGACGAAAAATGTCTGTAAATACATAGCGGCCAATATACAGGGAGGGTGAACACAATTTCATGAACACCAGAAAATATAATAGGCTTGCAGAATAACACTACTGTTTTGATGCTTGTAGTGTTCAGTTATTGTTGAACACTATAATGACCCTGCACTTTGTTACAGAGGTGGTAATTGAGCTGGATGGTTATTTTTAAGCTTTGCATCGAGAAACTATCTTAGGTGTAAACGAACCCCCTCTCTGATGCAATCTGAACATACACTGAACATATAATGTTTCATAATGGCAGCAGTTATTAAATGGCTACTGCGTTATATTGGAAGGGTGTCAGTGGTATTGTTGTTCACCTTCTGAACTTTTAAACTGTAGATTCTGGCATGGCATGTAGCCATATATCGAAACATGTACACAGTAAAGTATAATGTGAACTGGCGTGTCATACTGTTTAAAGGCCTTGCCACAAGTTATATATATACAGCATTCTCAGATTTCTTTGTGATGGTATTTTTTAGAGACATGTGTTCTGCTTTTATACCTTCTAGATAACTTTGATTTATAGATATTTTGTAATGACAATCAAATGTAAATTAATGGTTTCTATTAATCATGTTATTTCACATAGAGATTAAAATGATCCTTTTTAAAGGAAATGATTATGTTACTATAGATGTGGCCAGCTGTATTTTCTTTTCGTCTCTCTGTAGCGAACGGGTACAAACGTACCTCATTGCTCAGATGTAGTAATTTGACAAATTGAGGCTGCATCTAAAATTATTTTTTAATGTTGGAAGAAATCACAATGTTGTAAAATTTTGACTCGACCTCAAATATGTAATCTCTCCTATATATTAACTATTTTTTTCCACTGTATAGTATCTAGTAATATCTAATATTAGAGACATGCCATGATTGCAATCTTTAAAAGAAAGGATTTTTAAAATGGTTGAGAACGATGTGTGTTTGTTTGGTTTTGTTTTGTTTTTCCTATTTGCAGGTGTTCAGAAATAGTTTTTCAAACTGCCAGTTTGGTTGGTTTGCCACTGCTGCGTGTATAAGAGTTATAGAAATATTCTAAATTACAAAGCTTCTAAATTCTTTAGCCAACAATCATAGTATCAGAATTGTATATTATACAGTTACAAATGTGTAATATATTGTGAATCGGTGCTCATTTTATATTTACTGTTTCTTTTTGTGTGAAATTTTGGGGAATTGTCAAAGGAAAAGAATGTAAGTCTTTGACATTAATCTACTAATTTGTAAGTGCACACACAGTGCATTGTTTTTTTCTTTGTTTTACCGTGGATTGTTCCGGTATTTCCTCTGTGTATTGGCCTGGCTGGCAGAATCAGACTTTATGGAAGAAGGTGTAATCATATTGTAGCTGAAAATGAATACCTTATTTCCTCAGAGTGTCACTATAATCTGGAGAATCAAATCATCTGGTCTTAAACATTACCACATACATAATAACTATTCATGTTAGGCAAATGAGAAAAACACCTCTTAGACTTGCCTGTAAATTTACATGACTCATGTCATTTTGGAGCTTTTCTGTTTTGCATCAAACTGCTGAAAATGTGCAAACATCTGTACGTTTATACATATTTAAATATTTGCATATATTAAATTTGTGTTTATATTCTATTTACAAAGTGCCCATTGCATCCTTTACTGTTTGTATTTATGTCTGGAGATGTAACATGAACAGAATAAACCCTCTACAACTGTGTGATGATTTAATAACACAGCAATAAATATGATTTGATATGGTATTAGAACACCTGTACTGTAACTATAACTGGCTTTTACTGATGAAACATGAGTGCACCGGAGGATTATGGAAATCGCAGCTGTCCTGTAGTTTGTTATGTTTAGGTAGTTCTTAGAGAAAATGTTACCGGTAGATTTAAATTGGGTTGTTCAAGTGTCACGGGATTTTATTTAACTAAAAAAGTTAAATAGTACAACGTGGAGAATCAAACTTATTCCCAGACTACACGACCATCACCACCACTCCGTGTGAAAACCTCGGACGCACAGCTGTCGATGTCCCACAATGCAACAGTGATCTAGCAGCGGCGGCTAACCACCACATTTGACCCTGTGTGTGCCATGATGATAAACTAGACATCCGGGCTGTGTGCATGGAAGATGGCGACACTTACCCTTCCTGGTGAATGGATCAAAAACTGGGAAAAATCAGGAAAACATGAGTTGTGAGTGCATCTGAATTTCAACGCAGTGTTGAATTTTGCATTTGTTTACCCGTTGTTTGCGAATAAAAAGTATCAAGAATGACGTAGCTAGCATTCAAATATAAGGCCGGTCTTTAGGTGTGTTAGCTTTAGCTAAGCAGCTAAAAGATAAAGTGGCTTACAAGTGTCACTTACTTAAAAAACAATACGTGTAATTTAGTTGCTGAGTATTGAATATAGTTAATTTGGTAGACTTGTGAAAAGAAGACTTCAATGGCTTTGAACGTCACCGTGGAAGCTAATGCTGTCTGCTAGCAGTCAGGCTAGCTTTACGCTCCCATTTGATTCGCCGTCAATGTGTAAACACTATGGCTGTTAACGCTAAGCGAGCTAGCATACACATAGCATACTCTTCTGTTGGTTCGATATCGCACTATCCAGTAAACTGGCGTAAATGTACTTCCAAAGTTCAAGGAATTAGCAGCCATCAACTTCGAGCAGACAACCGAGAATCAGCTGGCGAGAAAACCCCTTGGGCAGCCTGTTATAAACCTTAACACTAAATAATCGTGTGGAGGGAAAACAACGGACATTGACAAAACGCTTTAGCAGATTAGCCGTAACGTTAGCTACACTAATTGTTGTGTTGAATTCCTTTTCGTATGCTTTAATGTTTAGGCGGGGAAGCCTGGAAGAATAAAGATGACGCTTTTTGATTCAGTGTAACAAAACGTATCATTTGACGATATATTTTTTTAGGAGATGAAGATTTTAATCATAATGTTAACCTAGCTACAGCTAACGTCATACTTTTCTTAGCTGGCGTTAATTTCACCTAGATAATGGTGTAAGATAGCCGCTGTACGGTTTGCATAGAGACTGTGGACATAGCCAAGGTTATTCATCGATGCACATCTGTGCGCTTGGTGCTGTATAAAGGCATCTCGATTACCAGAGTCAACTTTATCACTAACATTACATGTCAAACTTAATAATTTAAGCAGTACTGTAAAAGCCTCTCCCAACACCTTGATGTACGGCGACTGTTATCTTAAAATTAGTTTCTTTAGAACAAAAAATACAAGAAAAACGTTGCGTGAATGATAATTTCACGCATTAATTTTGTGCGCTGCCATCGCCTTTGAGCTGAGACACAATAGGCTCATCCACAGTACTAGCTACGATTATGTGCTGTAGGCCTTACATATTTAAGAAAGGCCTGCAGTGGGATGCACCAACTCAAACTCTCGTTCCACTATCTTGTGTCAATAACTGATAGCACTTTAACTGGAAATTATGCCAAACAGTTGCAACTACGGGGTAACCATTAAAGTATTTCCATCAAGGCAAATTACCCGTTATACCAAAGCTGAGTACATTGCAGTGGAAGTGTTATTTGGCAGCACAGTGAGATGCCATCCTCTGTGATGACAGGCAGTAAATGAAAAGGTGGATTTCGTGTTGATACTAAAAGTATCACATTGTTATTACTTAACCAATATTTTTGACCTTATAATTCATTGATATAAAACATTGTGGACCTCTGGATCTACATCTTTTTTTTTTTTTAATATCATTTAGTCATACCAGTTGAGTTGCAATTAACCAGTCCCAGAGGCCAGGGTTTAGTTTAAAGTGGTGAAAATGTTGTCAGCCTCATTATACAAATAGCAGCTTTGCTTCGTTTGACCTTAGAGGCTCCGGCAATCCAAGGTGTCCGCTTGCTGTAACTCTGACTTTTTGTAGCATTTGCACTTCTTGTTCACAGTGTGTTTAGCACCTGACAAGCTGTTATCTCTAACAATTAAGCTGATGGACTGCGTTGAGTTTCTTACAGAGGAAAGGAGCTAGTGTGCTCCAGTGTGTGTAATTATACCTTTTAATGAATGGGATGTGCATGGCAGAACGTGCTCGATTAGTCTGCCTTTGTCATCACTACTTCTGATATTTTAATACCAGTCAAGCTGTCAACTGGGTGAACCGTAAGTCTTTCAATCCACCAGCTAAGCTATTGGACTAGTCACAGTCAGTTTAAGAGGGAGAAACATGGCACTCAGTAAATACTAACTATAAATCTGTGTGAGTGTTTGGCAACAGAAAAGGTAAGGGTTGTCCCGCCCAAAGATTCAGTCAGTAATCAATCCAGCAAACATAAGAGCCAGTGCTATTGTTATATGCACACACAGCAGTTTCAGCATAAATACTCGTGTAGTGACAATGTAGGTAATATAATATTTCTTGAGTTACTACATTGATAATTAGGATAAACCTAAAGCTTTATCCGGTGTAATGTTAAGACTGGATTAAGGCGTAAATAATGCAATAGTGTTATGTGATCTAAAAATATAACTTGGAGGAAGTGAACGGGATATTACAAGAATAATGTTATGTAGAAATTGTTGGCACGGAACAAATGGATTTAAATAAGTTTTCATGCATCCTGGTTCGTTCATTGAGCTTTATAAGGCTTTTCATCATCATGTTTTTGTACTCTAGTTTAATTTAAAAAAGAATTCTCTCTTTACTTCATAGTGTACAACTCTGCAAAGACCTTACAGAGAAAGCAGATCATGGAAGTGAAATTAAAGGTGAGTTGAGTGTGACCCTCGTTCCTTTAATAATATTCTTGTATGCATCTGTCACTGTATTTTAGCTTGCTCTTCATGCACACACGTCCATTTTGGGAATTCTCATAGTTTCCAAAAAGAATGCAAAAGGTTTAAAATTATTTACCAAAAATAGATTTAAAAAATAAAATCCATGAATTTCAGAAGTGCTGTCTAATTTTTGAAACACGGTACTATTCATGTTTAACAATGGCTGTAAGGTAGAAGGGAATTAAGCAGCCCATGTGGAGATTTCTGTTTGGTGTGTGCTGACACATGTCACAAAATTTCAGATAACACTGTAATCAAGTGATTTTATATCCAAAAGGTCAAATTTAACTAGGGCTGTTCGATATAACGATATATATCGGATGACGATACAAAAACATCTGTTGTTTCCTATTACGCTATCGTTTGTTTCGTGGCGTCATAAAATAAACTGTTTACAGCAATATTTTTTTCATCGTTTTGATGCTCACTGTAGTGGATATATTAATTAAAGTTTTCGCTTTCTCTTATATTTAATATAACCACACTATGGACGGACAAACGCCTGTTTTTACATGTTGTCGTTAGCAACAATGACGGTAAAACCACCGCGTAGCTCCGCTGTCCGCTTGTTTGTTTTCCACGTAAACCTTTCAGAATAAAGCTCAAGATCCTGTTGTGACTTTTCAAAATAAACTGAATCACGTGAAAGAGTAAGCATAGAGTTTACGGATGAGAAGAAAAAAAGAGCCGTCAGGTGCTAAAAAATAAACCTTAGACTCGAACTAAGAAAGAAAATGGTGGCCGTTACAACTTATGTCTAAAAATGTATAGTTTCTTGCATCGGTTAAAACACTCGACTCCAGGTAAAGGACGCCCAGCTGGAAACACTTCACGCAAGTCGAGTTGCCCGAGATTCACAGAATTTACATAAAATATTACATTTTTGTGATTTATATCGTTGACAGGACGATAAATGTCTTATATCGGGATATGAGATTTTTGTCATATCGCACAGCCCTAAATTTTACTGTCATGTTGTGTTCTGGAGAAATACTTTCCTGGCTGTTATTCAACAATGCTGCACTGAATCACTTACACTAATCTTTGATATGTTAGATATGTTTTAGTTTATGTTATGAATTATTTCTCAGTTACTTGTTTTATTTTAGTATTAGATAAAACTTGGCTTGTGTTTTTGTCTGTTTACCCCTACAGACATACAGACTGCCTTATATGAGCTCTGCTGGCAAGTTGTACAGGGGAACCTCAAGTTGGATCTTGTCACCAGCGTCCTTGGGGACATGATGGTACATGTGTTTTTAGCTTGTTGTTTTTACCTCAGGTTTTTTTGTTGTTGTTGTTGGGCTTCTTTGTTTTTTTTCTTATTACCACCTCATGGTTTAACAATATTAACCCAATAGCAATACATCTCAAATTTTCTTTTTGTGTATAAAGTTCTGTATGTCAGGTGTATAAACACTATCATTTTATTTTGGCACATAATGGGTTCAGTATTTCTGTGTAATTATACGTCTGTTTAAAGATATGATGGTAATTTGCAGATGCTAAAGAAACAAAATCTACCCACTCACAAAAGTTGTGTTATTAGAGCTTCTTTGTACCGTGTAACAATAGATTTTGCCAAGCCTAAAACATTTGTACTTATCTTTTGTTTTGGTTTGTTTTCAGGAACTTCGAGAAGACATGCCATCAGTTTTAGCAGATGTGTTCAGTATACTAGGTAACTTTTGTGGTTTTGAGTTTCTTTGTTTGTTTTTTTTAATGCTATGATGATTGATATGTTTTTATTGCTTGTTCTTTATGTTTGTTTACTTTCATAGATTTAGAGACTAGTGCACTGGAAGAAAAAAACAAACGCGACCATTACACACAGCTGGTCGGAGCATGTTTGGTAAGTATTCCTTTCTTATCAGCTGATAGAACAAATTGTATGGCGCTTTCCATTTAAATTTGTAGAGGCCTTACTGACTGTCGTGTCTCCAATAAAGTACACACAAAATTAACTAATTACTTGCTTTTTTTTGTTTTGTTTTTTCCCAGTTTTTTGTCCCTGAAGCCATTCTGAAAGAGAGGCTGGATCCAGAAACTCTTGAGTCCCTTGGACTTATAAAACAAGCCCATCAGTTCAATCAGAAAATTGTTAAAATCAAGACTAAACTATTGTAAGTATAGAGATGTGATAAAGATGTAGACGTAGATAAGGTGCTTCATAAGTCCTTTCAAGATTTGTGTAACATTTCTTTTTTTTTTTTTTTTTTTTTGTCAGTTACAAGCAGCAAAAGTTTAACCTGCTAAGAGAGGAGAACGAGGGCTACGCCAAACTAATCACTGAGCTAGGCCAAGACCTGTCGGGGAATATTACCAGCCATATTGTTCTGGAGAGCATCAAATCCCTCATAGGTAACAAACTGCTTTTTCATTGTCACGGCTTCACACATGGCGCTTCTGTTATCGTTTACACACTTCTTAAGGGTGTTTTTATCTCTCTCTGTCACTGATAGCCATGGCTGGAGACATTATGTTTTCCTGTTGTCTAATAGGATTAAATGATAACGTAATTGCATTTTAAATCCAAATGATTAAAGGTCTGCTTCACTGTAGAATGCTTTGCAAAATCACACTTTCTGGCCATCATTCAGTGCCGTGGCTCTTTGTTTTCAGCATCAGTTTTGTTAACCAGACTTTATAAACTCAGTATTTTTTATTAATGTTTTTCAGTGTCTCTACTGCATATTATGCGTCTGGACAGTGATGATTTTAAATTGATACTTGAATGTGTGGTTACTTTAGTGTATGATAAATTGACAATATTGGATTTCATCAGTCTGAGATCAAAGGAATACTATTACAAGGCAGTTCAGATACAGAGGGGTGACCTAAAAATAAAAACCTGTATCCCTGTCCCCTACAGTAAAGAGGTCCGGTGGCTCTGCTGTTCTGTGTTAACCTTGCATTATAGCAGCACAATTTGTGGACTAGCTGTTTTGTTTTTGTTTTCTTAAGTTCTCATTTTTGGCTGCTTAGTTTTCCTGATTATTTTGCCTGCAGGATGTTTCAACCTAGACCCCAACCGAGTATTGGACATAATTCTGGAGGTGTATGAGAGTCGATCTGACCAAGATGAGTTCTTCCTGTCCCTCATCAAGTCTTACATGTGTGAGCCTCTCACCCTTTGCCACATCCTGGGCTTTAAGTTCAAATTCTACCAGGTGAGAACATCATAAAAATAAAAGAAGCCAGACTGTGTCCAGCAGTATAGTAAATGACCTAAAAGTTATTACCTGTGTTTTAAAATGTTTCCTATAATTGTAATCTCTAAATCATATTTATCACTTCTGTTTTCTTTGTTGATTTATGTTCTTTTTCAGGAGCCCAATGAGGAAACCCCAAAGTCACTTTACCATATTGCTGCTGCTCTCCTTCACTATAACCTGATAGAGCTGGAAGATCTTTACGTACATGTAAGGAAGAGACCTGCAAATCCAGATATTTACTACATTAGTTATAACATCAGCTAAATCTAGGCTTATGGATCATATATGCCAAAATTTACTGTTAGTTCAAATATGTTAATTGTGACTCTTGTGGACAAAACATTGCTTCTAGACTGAATTTTTGTTTTTTTTGTTTTTGTGCTTTTGTGCTTTCCCAGCTTATGCCACTAGATGCCGCCATCATAGAGGAGCACAAACGAGACATCTCAGAGGCAAAGCAGATAGCTCGCAAGCTGGTCATGGTTGTGTTGCCCTCTGAGAAAAGTGAGGACAAAGAAAAGGACAAAGAGAAGGAAGAGGAGAAAAATGACAAGGTGATGAAGGGTTTTTTTTCTTATTATGGTTGCATGCAGGTCTGTTCAGGATGGATGGTGAGCCAGATGTTTGCCAGTGATGCAATATAAAAAGGAACTGTAGCAGAACTGTCTAGTTGGAGCAGAATTACTATAGTTGTGTATTTTACTTAGTTTTTACTTCATTTACTTTCTAGAGTGAGTTTTAAGATTTTAGTTTAGTTTTTTTTTATTGTTTAAAATGTTCCTTTTTAAGTTTGGTTTTTATTACTTTGAGTGTTTTTGTTATTATGATGCAGACAGTGTCTTATAGAACACAGAAGTTCAGAACATTGCAAAAATGTTTTTTATTTTAGTAGTTCTTAAAGTAGTTCTTATTATTTTAGTTTTAAGTCGAGTTGTTCTTTTTTTCAGTTAAAGTGTTTTATCATACTCAGTTTTAAGCTTCGTTTTAGATCACTGGATTGAAATAGAGTAACTTTGCTAAGAGAATAACATAAAAAATCACATTTTATTGTATAAATGGCTTTTTAAAAATCATTTAAGTGTTCCTTAGTAGAAAGAAAAATTTGGAACTTTACTGTACTAACAAGGTTTGATAGCTATGGGTAAAATAAAAGAGATGTCAAAATATCAGTTTCCAAACTAATGTTCTTATTTTTTTGATTTCTAAAATATAAAATTCTGACTTTCTCCAAACAAAAACATTGATTCAGTGTGTGACGGCGTAGGCTAGAGAACAACTGATTCCAGCAAAAAAAGAGGCAAGAAGTATGGTGTGCAACTGAAGGCACTAACATCTTAGTGCCACCTCTTTGTCAGTTTTTGTGACAGCAGTTGTGCTTAGTTCTTGCGTCTGCTTTAATTACATTAGTGAATGTTACTGAACGTTGGTATATTTAACAATAGACTGACACTTAGTTGCTCTTATTTTTTTGTGCCTACAGCCACCTGATAACCAGAAGCTTGGTCTGTTGGAAGCGCTGCTCAGGATCGGAGACTGGCACCATGCCCAGAGTATTATGGACCAGATGCCTTCCTTCTATGCCACTTCTCACAAGGCCATCGCGCTGGCACTCTGCCAGCTTGTGCACCTGACTGTGGAGCCTCTTTACAGAAGGTGCTGATTTCATGTTTCATTTACTGCACACCATGTGTAGTCCGAGCCAAAAGAATGCACAAGTACATCTTATTTTACACCTGGTTTGAATTTTTCTCAGTTTTATGTATACAAGCCCACTAGGACATGGGACATAGACAACTGATTTGGAAAAAAAATATGAAATTAAACACAAACTTTGATATGCTGCTCTGTATTTTTTAGGGCTGGTGTTCCTAAAGGGGCAAGAGGATGTGTAATGCACCCACTAAGGAGCAAGCGGGCCCCTAAGCCTGCAGAGAGCTTTGAGGACCTAAGGAGGGACACATTCAGCATGCTCTGCTACCTGGGCCCTCACCTCTCCCATGACCCTATTCTCTTTGCCAAGATTGTGCGTCTTGGCAAGGCATTCATGAAAGAGGTACACCACAAACCACCCACTATTTGTTTTCTACATCTATAGTGCAGCCTTCATCTAATTTTGACTGCTATTCTGTTTTGTTTTGTTTTGTTTTGTTTTGTTTCTCAGTACCAAAGTGATAACAGACCTGAGGTGAAAGACAAAATGGTGAGCATAAAGTCACATGGTTGTTACCTATAGAAACACTGATATTTATTTATCTATATTTAATGGATTAATTTTTAGTTTATGTGACTTTGAAAAGCTTATTCATGCTGATGATATCTTCATCATAGGACACACTGTTGAGCTGTTTCCTGAGTATTGCAGACCAGGTGCTACTCCCGTCACTCTCTCTGATGGAGTGCAATGCTTGCATGTCTGAGGAGCTGTGGGGTCTCTTCAAACTCTTTCCCTACCAACATAGGTAAGGAGACGCACAGGCACACACTACGCTGCACATAGTATCACTCACTGCATGTGGTGCTGTGTAATTGTTGGTTCGTAAACCCTCAGGTGTCACTCGAGGATGGTGTATACCAGCTGCCAAAGAACAACTACCATACACAGAATCACGCTCAGTTCTTAAAACAATGCTTGGTTATGCAAAGTGAAATCTGTGGCTCTGTGTGCAATATACTTTTTTATTTCCCTAAGCAGTGTAGGAATTTTATTTTTAGAGCCTTTGATGGGACATTTTCACACAGCGCTGATAGGCAGTGATGCTCCACATTCCCAGAGGACTTGTTTTACTTCTGGTTGTACATGTCAGTTTGTCAGCTGATAATACAAACTTGTAGATTACCTATGATAGTTGCACTTTGAAATACAGTGAAAGTTTCTGCATACTGATCTGTCTTGACAGTGTCAAAAGAAATTATTTCCTGTATGCTACAAATGGGCAGGTACTGTAGCTCATTTGCCAGTGTGTTGTAAAGTGGGGTTGACATAGTACTAATGAGTGGATGCATCTTAAAGATTTTTTATTAGTATTATTATTACATCTTTCAAATATGACAGTTAATTATTTGTTTCATTTTGTGAAGCATGTGAAACAAATTAGACATTCACATTGCTGTCTTGACAAGAGCAAATGAGATGCATAAGAAAATTCCTAAACTGCTCTGAACTGCAACTTTGATGAACTTTACTTCCTTGAAAGCGTGGTCTGAGTTCTTATAGTTGTAAAATTGTAGATTCTTAATATGTCATACATTGCCATTCTTACCAGTGTTTTTAAGTATTTACCTTTGCTTTCTCATTATGTGTTCCCTAAGGTATCGGTTATATGGGCAATGGAAGAATGAGACATATTCCAGCCATCCATTATTGGTTAAAGTCAAAGCTCAGACCGTGGATAGGGCCAAATACATCATGAAGTAAGTAAAATGTTGGATCATCTTTTCAGTCATCTAATATTGTTGAATCCTCAAGTGTTGATCGATCTTTTCATATTATCTTTCAATTATGTGTGGTACATTACTAACTAAGGAACAAATGGTTGGATAATGGTCGAATGTTAATCACTGTTATCATTGCATGACACTGAACAAGCAGGAGCAGATGAAAGTTTACTGTGTGTGTGTGTGTGTGGTCTTAACAAGTAATTGTGAAATTTAAAAAATGTTGTTATTGTTGTTATTATCATTATTATTATTATTATTATTATTAATGGAAACATGCAGAGATTTGTTTGGTTTTTAGTTAACCACTTCAAGTGAAGCTTTGTCTTAAGCACAGTTAAACATGAGCATGTTGAACAGCAAAAGGATTTAAAAGAGAGGCTTATTTTTGATGCTGGGCAAGTAATTATCCTAACACTGTCCTGCTACTGGGGGGGAAAAAATTAGTAACAGTTCTTTTATTTTAAGATGACAACCATAAAAACATTTTCCAACTGCTTTGAAACTTACAGAAGTGACAGTTTTTGCTCACAGTGCTCTTTGTGTCATCTTGTGTTATTAAATCTTTTCTCTCCCCTGTCCTTCCTTTTCTCCACTCTTTAGGCGGTTGACCAAAGAGAACGTGAAACAATCTGGAAGGCAGATTGGAAAACTGAGCCATAGTAATCCCACCATCCTCTTTGATTATGTAAGTCCCTTTTATTGCAATTATTTTATTTTGCTGTGTGTGTCCACAAACTACAAAGAGCAACCAATCCTGCATTTTATGGCCGTAAGGAAACACTTCTCTAAACATGTAGCACCTTTTTTTTTTTCTCTATTCCATACAGTTGCCAGTAAGATTTCTCTCTCTGTCCTACAGCAGGCTTGGTTTCCGATTACATGTTTTCAAGGAATTGCTGATGTCTAGCGTCCTGCTTGCAAATTCTACATCCATTTACCAAATTTATAGGCACTTGGCAAAAACTAAATGGCAGGAAGTGTTTGCATGGAAAATGTGGAAATAAAGCAAAATGTTTTGAATGAAATTTGTTAATACCCATACACATCAGTAGGACATTTTGTTCTGCATCTGTGAGACTGATTTTAACAAATCCGTGCACCTCACAATATAAAACTGCTCAAATGAGCATCTTATCTGTTTCAGTATATTCAGACACAGTTTTT
This sequence comes from Oreochromis niloticus, assembly GCF_001858045.2. Taxonomy (NCBI): domain Eukaryota; kingdom Metazoa; phylum Chordata; class Actinopteri; order Cichliformes; family Cichlidae; genus Oreochromis; species Oreochromis niloticus. The sequence goes on from NC_031975.2 coordinate 10,808,248, forward strand.
TATATGTAGTAAATGCAATAAGGTGTGGTGTAATGTGTAATATCCTGTGTAGTTGATCATTTTTCATCCTCCTCCTTCGTTGTTTTATGGCAGATCCTGTCTCAGATCCAATGGTACGACAACCTCATCAGCCCCGTGGTCGACTCCCTGAAATACCTCACATCCCTCAACTACGATGTCTTGGCCTGTATCCTACACTTTTTTTCTTTCTTTTTTTTCTTTTTTCAGTTTGTTAACAAGTGTGTGTGTTTCTGAGTTGTGAGGGAGTTGTCCATCTGTGTTGTTCCTTTTAACTCTGTCTTCAGATTGCATAATTGAGGCTCTGGCCAATCCTGAGAAGGAGAAGATGAAGCACGATGACACTACCATCTCCTCGTGGCTTCAGAGTGAGTGGCTTTACGGTTTCATTTGCATGAAAAAGAAAAGAAATTGTTTGATATTTTAATGAATATCTAACAAACACCTGTTCTTCTGATACGCCAAGGCCTGGCAAGTCTGTGTGGAGCTGTGTTCAGAAAGTACCCGATTGAGCTGGCTGGCCTCCTTCAATATGTCACCAATCAACTGAAAGCAGGGAAAAGGTGAGTGGTTACTGTTTAGTAGTGACAGCATAGAATTACTAACTTGCGAGTCAAAGGACCGATGGATTTTTTTCCTTTCATATCACTTTGCCTGATAAAATATTTTTTAATAATCATTTCAAATAACAAAAGATACATACTTGCTGTACAACTTGTAATATCACTACCGAGAAATCAGAAAATATTTAATTTTAGTTAAAGAAAAATCATAAAATCTATTTAAGGAGATGAGCACGAGGTTGTTTTTGGCGGTCAGTGTCTACTTTGCTTTGTTTCTTATTTAAACATATGAGGAACTTCACTCTTTTTACTGCAGTTTTGACCTGTTGATCTTGAAAGAAGTGGTGCAGAAAATGGCTGGCATTGAGATCACCGATGAGATGACCTCGGAACAGTTAGAAGCCATGACTGGAGGCGAGCAACTCAAAGCCGAGGTATGTACAATTGTCATTTTCTAATGCAGTCTCATTAGAAAGAGCTGTAAGATTTCCTGAACCCATTGTTTTAACCTCAGCGCAGGTACACGGATTATGAGTCTGATTCTCTTTGCAGGGTGGATACTTCGGCCAGATCAGAAACACTAAAAAGTCCTCTCAGCGTCTGAAGGAGGTGCTTCTGGATCACGAACTAGCACTACCGTTGTGTTTACTCATGGCCCAGCAACGAAATGGCGTGGTTTTCTTGGAGGGTGGAGAGAAACATCTTAAACTTGTTGGACATCTGTATGACCAGGTACTCACCCTGTCACAGTAAAATTAAACAGTTGACTGTCCTTGCATTTGACAACTACCGGTAAATTGAAATTCTAATGAAATTCTCTACTACACATCTAACAACAAAAACTTAAGAGACTGTGTTTTATTTGTTCCTATATATAATTAATCATTTACTTCCTGCAGTGTCATGACACATTAGTGCAGTTTGGTGGTTTTCTGGCCTCCAACCTCAGCACGGAGGACTACATCAAGCGGGTTCCCTCTATTGACATCCTTTGTAATCAGTTCCACACTCCACATGACGCTGCGTTCTTCTTGTCTCGGCCAATGTACGCCCATCAGATACTGGTGAGTAGATTACGCTCAATTTTCTCAACATACTGCCTTTGAATTGTCTCAGTCCTTACGGGCTTGATTTCCCTTATTGAAACAAAGATTTCAAAAAAGTGGGTTGAAAATTGCCTGAACTCGAGTCTTATGAATAAAATGGAAATATTTTAAAAAGTAACTTTGTTGTTTAAGTTTTAAGACTTTATGCTATATCTGTCTCTTCACAAGTTTTTTTTGTTTGTTTGTTTGTTTGTTTTGTTTGTTTTTTTGCTTGATTTGCTTAAATGAAGAAATGGATACCGTTTATTAACTTGAAAAAAATCAGGGTCCTTTAACTTCACGCTCTCTTCTTGCAGTCTAAGTATGATGAGTTGAAGAAGGCAGAAAAAGGTAATCGGCAGCAGCAGAAGGTGCACAAGTATGTGGCGGCCTGCGAACAGGTGATGACACCGGTACATGAGGCTGTAGTATCGCTCCATCCAGCCAGGGTCTGGGATGATCTCCGTCCTCAGTTCTACGCCACCTTCTGGTCCCTCACCATGTATGACTTGGCCGTGCCACATGCTGCCTACGAGCGTGAGGTCAACAAGCTCAAGGCGCAGATCAAGCAAATCGAGGAGAACCCTGAGATAGTGAGTAGCTTGTTGAGAGTTGTTGCTGCACAGCAGGTTGCAGATTTAATACAGAAATTATGTTTTTGTTGTGTTGCTCACAAGATTTTAATCAGTGTAATTTCCTAAATCAAAGAATGCTAAGATAATCTCTGTAAGGGTGAAGTACTTGTAAAATGATTGTGATCAGTAATTCGGTGTATTTTTGAACTGTTTTTTGTTTGATTTATTTCCAATGTAGCCCTTGAATAAGAAAAAGAAGGAGAAGGAACGCTGCACTGCACTGCAGGAAAAACTACAGGAGGAGGAGAAGAAGCAGCTGGAGCATGTCCAAAGAGTTCTGCACCGCCTCAAACTGGAGAAAGACAACTGGTTATTGGCCAGTAAGTGATTTAATGTTTGGTGGTATTGATGTATCTTAGTCAGCTTGTGCACAGTCTTTCAAAATAAGAAAAGAAAATAGTGAATCAATTTTCTTTTGACCCAAAGAGAAGGCTCAAAATATAAATTCTGCTGCATTATTTACAAGCGTTTCTAGGTTCTCACTAAGCAAACATCCAGCGGCTGCATGGCTGCAGTGATGCCTTCATACTATTACATACGTATGTAATAGTTCTTGTTTTCTTGTTGTTCGTGTTATTTTCACCTTGAACTCCCTTTAGACACAGCCAGTAACTAGTAAGTCAGTTAATGTAATAATGGGGAATAAAGCTGATGTAATGCCATCATTCATGAGAGAAGATATAATGTCCATTGTTTTACCAACATAAATCTAAATACTTATTGACAGAATCCACAAAAAATGAGACCATAACAAAGTTCCTGCAGCTCTGCCTGTTCCCTCGCTGCATCTTCTCATCCATCGACGCGGTGTACTGTGCCCGATTCGTTGAGCTTGTCCATCAGCAGAAGACTCCCAACTTCTGCACCCTACTGTGCTACGACAGGGTAAGAGGTTGTGCATGACAACAATATTTAACCTCCATTTTTAGAGCTTCTTAAAGCCAAAGTGCTTTAGAAAGAAAAATAATAAATATTCATAATGTGATTAATAAACTAGGCTCTAATTCATCCCGCTCTACAGAATAGAGGGAGTAGCAATAATCCATTAAAATAAAACGTCTTTATCATTGAGTGGTTCTTCAACCATTCAAGTGAATCGTGTTAAGTTGAAGTGATATGCTAAGAAGGTTCAGCTGAATGATGATAAGCATAAAAGCTTGAACGCTTACCATAATTTGTGTGGGCACTGCCCCTTATTTTCCAATAATATACATGCACATTATAATGTATAGATCATGCTGCCTTAGTCGTTAAGTAAAAACTGTCCGCTGTGTCCTTGGCAGGTGTTCTCTGCTATCATTTATACTGTGGCCAGTTGTACAGAGAATGAGTCTCACCGCTATGGACGCTTCCTCTGCTGCATGTTGGAGACGGTGACCCGCTGGCACAGCGACCGTGCCATCTATGAGAAGGTGTCCATGTCTACATGTTCTGTGTTCCTGGAAAAATTTCTGCTGCGTGTTGAGCTGGATGTGAATCTTTCTTGTTTTTGTGCGGTCGTAGGAGTGTGCCAATTATCCCGGCTTCCTCACCATCTTCAGAGCCACAGGCTTTGATGGAGGAAACAAAGCAGATCAGCTAGATTATGAAAACTTCCGCCATGTGGTTCATAAATGGCATTACATGCTGACTAAAGTGAGTTGCCTGTTTAGCATTACTCTTCTATTATATTCAGTCCAAATGATTTTAAGCATAGCTCTTAATGGTGTGTGTTTAACCATGATCTTACCCTTTCTTTCTCCCCCAACCAGGCATCCGTTCACTGCTTGGAAACAGGAGACTACACCCACATCAGGAACATTTTAATAGTACTTACCAAGATCCTGCCCTGCTACCCGAAAGTCCTGAACCTGGGCCAAGCACTAGAGTGCCGTGTCCACAAGATCTGCCTTGAAGAGAAGGATAAGCGACCAGACCTCTATGCCTTAGCAATGGGGTAACATTGTGTGCTGATCAGCTCTATGTGGAGCTTATAGTTAACATCTATCACGTGAAGTGGGGTTATGAACTCTTTTCAGACATGTAGGAGTGGAAGCTTGTATCTGTAGCTGAGATGATTATGTTAAAATATGGTTGGTGCACTTGATTTTTAGCCCCAGAGTGGAGATGGTTGTTAAGTGTTGATAATTGAGCCTTTAATAGGTGGTAAGGTGACTTTAAATTGGAAGAACCTAATGCCACTGAGCCATTAAAGCTACAAAGAAAGTCCATTGTCTCTAATTTTAAGTATGCAGACAGGACAGAACCTGGATTTGTATAAACATTTTAGTAAAAATCCTATATGCAGTGAATGTTGTTCTGTGAACGTTTTCACTGTGTATAGGAAAGGATTGCGTAGGATATTGATCAGCACATACAAGTGTGTGTGTTTGTGTGTGCTTGTGTGTAATCTATGATTAGACAAATACACTGGGGTTTATTTTAGCTGATATTTACCAGTTTCTAAAAGTTTAATTTTTGCACTGCGTGACACTGAGAAGTTCTTTTAGAAGTTTATCTTCTGTTGCAAACCGTTTATGCGTCTTACAGTTATTCAGGTCGCTTGAAAAGCCAGAAGGTGCACATGGTCCCTGAGAATGAGTTTCACCACAAAGAGCAGCCAGCACGCAGCGCCACACCTGCCAGTCAACAGAACGGCCCCGGCAGCACAGGCAAGCCTGCCACTAGCACAAGCAAGACCGAGGAGGGGACTTCAGAGGACGGTGGTGAGTGAAGGATTTAAAAATGTGACAGCTACCCCCTTTCTCTATAATCTGACAAACACTAAATTCTTTATTGTGTATGTCTATATTACTGTTTTCCCACAATAATGCAGCATAAACACTCAGTGCTTCAGTTCCAATATGAAAGCCCGTAATTTTAATAAACCCTGTCCGACTATTTTTTTATTTTTTTATTTTTTTTGGCAGATCGGGCCAAGGATAAATCTCAGGGGACCACAAAGCCAGTGAACAAAGCCAACAGTGCAGCAGCCAAAGTGACCACCAGCAATGGCAACGGTGCTCTCAACAGGTAGGAGAATAAAACAAAGCTTTAAAAAATCCACCAGTTTCATCGGCTGCTGAAAGTGTGTGCAGTTTGTTTTGTGATACAGCAATGTATAAATAAAATATAATTGAGTGTCGGATTCAGAAGATTGCTCTGTGAAGCATTTTCAATTCAATGGTTTTGAAAAGGAAAAATGTCTCTCCGCAGCACCAAAGCCGTTAAAGAACGGGACGACAAAGAGAAGAGTGGGAAGGAGAAAAAAGAGAAAAAAGAAAAGACACCCGGCAGCACACCAGAGGCAAAGGCGGAGAACCGTCGGGAAAAGCAGAGAGACGAGAGGGCAGGGAAAGAGGAGCGGGTGGTGCGAGAGGGTAAGGAGAAGACCCCGAAGGCAGACAGGGAGAAAGTGAAGCCAGAGGAGAAGAGTGGAAAAGACGACAAGGTCAAAGCCGGGAACGGGGAGCCCATGGAACCGTCCAGGGAGCGTGATGCTGTCAAGGAGGCCAAGAGCAAGGAGAAAGGAGACAGGAGTGCTGTGGCCGGGTCCCTCAAGTCACCAGGTCCCAGATCTGAGTCTGCTGAATCTGAGAGGGGTAAGAAGCTTTTCCAGTGGTGTTAGACTGCTCATGAAAGTGTGCGGTAACATTTTGACTTCTCTGTCAGGCCTCTTACAAGGTCCGTACAGATCATCTCATGTATTCTTCTACTTCTGCGACAGTTTGTCCACTTGGATGCTGACATGCTTTACATTTGTGAATCACATGAATTCACTTAAGTAAAATTAAATGTTTAGATTCAGCATTTTCTTACTCTTTGTAGCATGTTTGTAAGCCATTAAATGGATGGCACCAATGCACAAATTAACACCAGTGTCCCTCGGCCTGTCTCTCACAGATCACAAAAGACGAAAGCTCGACAGTCACGCTTCCCCGTCCCACTCCTCGTCTGTTAAGGTTAGTATGGCTTGAGGAAGGCTGTGCCAGTTTCTTCTCTATCTGCCGGAGCGTTCCCTGCCGTTGCACATTCCAGCAGCCCAGAAGATCAACAAAGGAGAATTGTCGCACACGGAAATCCCAACCATAGCCATGGGAGTTGGAAAGCATTCCATGGACATACGCATGATATTTTGCAGAATTGGGAGAGATCTCCTCAAGGACTTAGCCAAGAAAATATTGTGTATATTGAGTATTTTCATATTGAAATATTTACCTATTTTCATATTAATGAAAGCAATCAGTGTGCCTTGGGAAGAAAGAAATTTTTTAAGCATTTCTATATTCCATGTGGAGTTTTTTGTTTTTGTTTTTGAGAATAATACTCACCTGAAGAAAAAAAAAAAAAAAAAAAGGCTTGCCAAATAAAGAGCGCTCCATAGGCATTTTTTTCCCCCCCAAACCCGGAGCAGTGTTTTACTACTTGAAATGATGCCCAAGAGTTTTTTCCCCTCCTTTTTTCTGAGCTGTGAAGAGTTCCTGTTTTTTGTGATGTGAAATATTTCGCTAACCCCGCAACGTCCCCTGGATGCAGCACAAAGATGGATGGTGTCCAGCATCTTCCCTGCTGTAGGAGTGCCTCTGCTGCAGCTGAGTCCCTCTTCCATCTCCGCTTGTTGAAACGTCCTTCACGGAGTCTGCACGTCATGAGATGCAAGTCCAGTCAGTCCTGCCGAGCCCCCTCTCCCCCCCTTCAGTGCTATCCCTACGACTTACCAGCCAATGGGATCTTCAGTTGTACTACCTCCTGGCAAGCAATGAGTGGAAAACCAGAGCCACCAGCATCTGAGATCAACGGAGAATGTGAATGTTGCAGTTTTGAATCTACCAAAAATACAGAAGAAAATAAGCCCACCCCTGCAAAGAGAGAGGCAGTGAGGGAGAGAGTGGGCGAAGCCTGAATCGTCTGGAGCGTTGCCCAAACCACTGGAAGCTTGTGATAGGTCTTTAATTTACCCTTCCACCAGAGAAATAGGCTCCATGTGTCTTTTCCATTCCTGAACTGTAAGTGACAGCAACAGTTACCTATGTAGGGATGCAATCAAGCACATAAGAAATTGAGTGATTTGTCTTATATATTTATATACAAACACACACACACACACACAAACGCACACACACACACACACACGCACACACACACACATATATTACTTCCAGCACTTGCACTTTAGATGTATTGAAAACCAGCTGTGGTGTAGGACTTCTATTTTAGGTCAGACATGTCTGTAGTATTAAGACTAGCAGTTATTTCATATATGCTCAGGGTTTTTCTATTTTAAATATTGCAATTCCAGATGATGACTTCTCCTCTATGTTATAACCTTGTCAAAGCCTTAGTCCTTGAAGGTCAGAGGTCAAGGGAGAAGTGTGCTGTTGGTCCGGCCAGCCCCAACTCCCCACCTCCCCAACCCCTTTTTCCAACTCTCTGCTGCTGTCTGACAACCTCCTCCCAATCCCCCACCCCCTCCCAGCTCATCTGTCATCTCCATTCATCCCTACAGGACAATAGCATCGAACCCAAGGAGTCCACATCCAAGGTTTGAATTAACTCTTCTATTCCTAGCTTTTTGTTCACGAGTCAAAAACGTCTTCAGCTTCTCACATGAAAAAGTGTTTGATGTCATGTGATTCGGTCTTTTGTTCTCACACTTTAAAAAATAAAATAAAAATAGTCGCTCGTGTGAACTGCCAAAGCTGTAATGTGCAGTTTCATGTAGAAAATGTTTTCCTTCTACTAAATTACACCTGCCACTTGGAAGAAGTGTGCATGTAGCTTACACTAGACTGCATCAGCTAAAGACTGCATTTAGGTGAATTACACATGACTTGTATTAATTTTCATGATTTTTAGCAGAAACTTTAAGGTATATTTTTTAAAGATGGCTCTAGTCAATTGCTAGAATCATTAGCTTCATTGCCTAAATAATAAGTAAAGTCATTGCAGACTAAAAAAAAAAAAAAAAACCACGAAAAAGCCATAAATACCAAACCGTAATGCCCCTAGTTTTGAGGTTTTTTCTGAAGTTTACCACATCCCTTAACTGACCTACATGACGTGCCAGATTTAGTATTCAAGCTGATAATTTTTGAAGAAACACATTTAGCCATGACTATTGCTATGAGTTTGAGTTTGTGTGCACAAGATTCAGACAGTCTGTTTTATTCCTGTGAGTTAAACATGAAAAATGCTGCTATGTTCAGGTTTTGTTGAAGTATCTGAATTGTTCACCTTTTTTTATGTCAGCAAGGGCAAATTAAATACCGGACAATAGAGACAATAATATGAAGTCCTAGCTGGCTGTGTCCTTAAAAATTTATAACTAATATATGTAGCATTACACGGTACACTTTTATAATGAAAACCATCAGTTACTGAGTACTATGTGCTCTTATAGGGCCATATTTCTTGTTGGACAGGAATATTTTATCAAGACAAAGTAGATATAAACTCAAGTGTCCCTTCATTTCCAGCTGACTGTAACAGGTTTATATTTTTAATCATAAATATAAAGAATCTGTAAATCTTAAAACTTAATCAGCGCAGATTATGTTTTATTAATTAATAGTTATTCATTATAAAGGGTTCAGGATAACATTTTTTCCCACTCTGCCTCTGAGCCAGTAGATTAGACTACCCTCCAACTTCAAATGAAGGTAATTTCATTACTTTGATAGTCTAATGTATTATAACTAATTTATTAGGGGATTTGTTTCATATTATAAGTCTATATTAGTGGGAAAATGATAACTGAACTAAATGTAGTGGGATATGCTCTGCCCTGTAGGCTCACCCCAGCATGCTCCAGGCATCACTGCTAGAAAGAGGCACTGCAGCTACTGTTGGGTTTTTCATATTTAAATTGATCAAACATTTTTATGAAGGACTTTTATTGACATGTCAAATGAGAAAATACTATCTAAGAAAAAACTACTTAATAGTGATGGTACATTTCTTATAATGGTACATGTTTATAATGTCAGCCTTTGACTTAAGACTATAAGATGTGTTCGCATGTCTATGTATCTAGATTCATAAGCACTTTATCAACATCTGTGCTGTAACTCCTGTATTGAAAGCCGGTGTAAGACTTTTTAAACTGCTCTGAAAAGTATATTTTATTTCATTGAAAGCGAATCCCTTGCATGTTCTGTCAAACAGACCTTTTGCGTTATGTAATAGAACTATCAGACTGAGTGTCAGTCACACTGCAACAAACGAGTTTCACAAATCATAAACGATAATAACTTGACTTTAAATAAGTAAATTAGTTGATAGATGTTTTTCTCCTTTGGACTCTTTCGTTGTTGTTCTCGTAATGACAAACAACTCTGCCTTAGTTTAAATGCAGATCTCAGCCCACTCTGAGCCACTGTGAACTCTTTGTTGAACAGTTAGTAGTCACGTGTCACATGACTGAATATCAGTGAGTATTTGGAAATAATGTCATCAATGTAGAGTGATTGTGGGCATATTTCCCCCCCTGCAGTGCTGTATTATGTTTAAAGTTATACTAACACTTAACATAAAGGCACTCCTGCCTGTTTGAGTTGTTTTGGTCTATTCATGTGCAATTGTTTTTCCAGCACCACATGAACTTCAATTCAGTTGCCCGGTCCAAGAGCAGAGAGAGGGAGATGGAGAAGAAAGACTCAGAGAACACACAAGGCCGATCCAAAGAGAAGAAAGAAGAGCGGAAAGAGCGAAAAAGAGTCAGTGTCTAACAGCCTCATTGACTATGTGAAATGGATTTTTTTTTCTCCAGATTTAGTTTTCATATTAGATGGAGAGGCAGTAGCAACAAGGACATAGTTGAAATATTAGTTATTATTAAATCACGTCATTTGTCTATCAGGACCACGCTGTCAACGACCGTGAGACGAGCCAAGAAGCCAAACGCAGAAAGGATGAGAATGGGACCAGTAAGCGTTTATTTTTTGTCCTTAAAAAATCTGAAAGAGCTCTCAGCCAAACAAGAAGAACATAAAATAAAAATTAATGTAAGCCAACATTTTGTTCTTAGATGCCTCCAAAAACAGCAAGAGCACAAGTCCTTCCTGTGACTCCCCGCTGTCGGCCGAGAAAGAGAAGAGCAAAAGATCCAAATCATCTAGTAAAGAGAAGGCCGACTCTGTGAAACCCGAGCGGACGTCCTCTGGCGGCAAGAAGGTCAGACTCAGCCACTGTCGCGCGCTGTCCTGAGCCGTCGACTAAAGGACTTTCTCTTAAGACTTCTGCACTTTGTCGGCATTATTTACTTTTTTTTCTGTTTCCTTTTTGTGCTGCAGGAGTCCAGACATGACAAAGAGAAGTCTGAAAAGAAAGAGAAGAGGGACAGCAGTGGAGGAAAGGAAGAGAAAAAGCAATATCCTTAAATATAAAGCGACATTTCAGTGTGAAGGTGATTTTAATGAACTCTTCGTAAATTGCTGTCTTTATTTCAGACTGTAAATCCCAACCAGTGTAGATGGAGTTAACTGATTTAGCCAAATACACAGTTTTTATCAAGTTAAATAGTGTTTCAAAGATACTTACAGCTGTTCGCGGCACTGAATTTGTTTTCTATTATGGGATAATTACGTTCATTTTAGTATATTATGTGTCAGTACAAACACTCAGATCCAGTAAGGATTGCAGCAGATGCCACATTTACACTTACAACCCAGCCCCGCTGGCTTGTTTTTAACTGGCGCTCTTAACCTCTGCATTGAACTGTTTGATTCATCTTATTTGAACATTTAATGGTCGGCTTATTTCCCCACTGACCCAGTGTGCCAGTCTAAACTGATCATGTGACTTTAACCTCATATTTCTAGGTGGACATTTCAAAGAGCCAGTGTGCCAGTCCCTTTGCTTATAAACCTCATATCAGGCAGGCTTATACACACTTGCAGTTAGTTGTGGGTTTCTTTTGTCGGTGTATTATTTAGAGGACTTTCTCACCACTGCATCGCACTCATTTAACAACCTTTAAGCTTCTATGCTTAAAGACTTTTCTCGTCACTACGTTTTTATGAGCAGCTGTTTCGTCTTTGAGTATTTCACCGTTTCCTTAACAGTCGTACTCATAAATCCTCTGACAAGCACAGATAATGTGCACTAATTAGTGAAGGTAAGATGCATACAGTTTCTTTGTAAGTGGCTTTAACCGTGTGCTCCGTGTCTCATGTTTTGTTCTCTTCTTCTTCTTCAATCCACGTGTTGCAGCGGAACTGGAGAAGCTGTGCTTTTATCTGCAAGACATCTGCAACTCCATCTGTTGTTAACCCATATTCTTTTTTCTTTTTCTTTTTTTTTTGGCCTGATTGGCTTTTTTAGTTTTTTCTTTTTGTAAAAATTCCACCTTGAGTCTTGTTAGTTCTACTCATCTAAACTTACAGATCACCTCATTATTTTTCCATTTCAAACAACGGTAAACCAGCGGAAACTTTTTTTTTTTTTCTCTTGGTGAATTTGTATCCGTTTTTTGTTTTGTTGTTTGTTTTTTGTTTATTATTATTATTATTTGATATGGGCGCAACATGCTGCCGTAATCACAGTGTTATTATCCTAATTAGAAATGTGGTTACTCTATGAAATGATCTCTTGGTTGCATCTGGTCATAGATCCAATAATCTTATGCTTGAAAATGTCTACTTTTTTGTACAGTGTTGGGCTTTTGCTTTTTGCTTGTTTTATTGGAGTTAACATGCTTTCCATGCTCACTTACCTCATATCCTTTTGAGATACGTAGATACTTTTATTTATTTATCTCCACCTTTTAACCCGAGTAAGATGGTAGATGTGAGTAAAATGATACAAAGAACCAGTTTGTATATTGTGTACAATAATAAAGAGGGTAACATGAAATTCACATCATGTTATTTCTGTACTTTTTTTTTTTTTTTTTTTAAATGTCCCATACAGCTCTTTTGTGTTTTTGGTTTTTTTCCCCCCTCGTGTTAAACAGGTTTTTACATAATTTATAAAAATGTCAGTTTGACGTTGATTCAAATGTAGAATTGTAAAGGAAAAAAATCACACACACAAAATCTGATACTCTGTACTCCAAATACGGCTGTTTCAAAATGACTTTTGGAGATTTTATCTGCTGTACTCAATGAGTGTAAGCTTTTTCTTTTTTTTCTTTTTTTTTTAAACGACAACAAAAACAATAAATAATAGTTTTCCTAGTGTGTCAGTTTGATACTGTGTCTCTTTCCTTCTTTTCTTTGCCATGAATGTAAGGACATGCATAAGGAGGATTATCTGCAGGCTAGTCACTCAGATGGATTGGGAGGGATTAAACAAACATCTTAATTTACAGTATTATACTTTAAAGTCAATTCTGTTTACACTTGACCATTTTAGATTTTAATTTTTTAAGCTACTTCACACTGACCTATGGATCATTTAAGCATAAAAAGGATGAACCAGTGCTATGTCTACATCAACAGACAGCTTAGCAAAGCTAATCTTTTAAATAGTATCTTTAGGCACACCATCCACCTGTTGCATTTTATTTTTAGTCCATCCATGGACACAATTTGGCAGACATAAAATAATATTTTGCACCAACAATGTGATTCTCAAAGAGCTGTTAGCCAGCTGGACAAGTGAAGGATCTCTGAATGAAAAAATATCTGCAGATGAACAATATCTGAAAGTCATGACCTCAAAAATGTTCTTAATGGAAGAGTGGCTGTCAGGAGGCCATTCTTACAGAAGGAAAACAGAACAGTCTGAGGTAATAATAAAAGAACTGGACTGAAATATCAGTGGCAACAGATCTGATGGAGTGACGAATTACTTTTGTATTGTCTGACAGTATACAGTGCCTAAATAAAATTGTATTGAATGATTCAAATTCTGAATATACAGAAGAGGTCAGGAGAAACGTGCAACAGTGGCTACAGCCATTTGTAACACATGGTGGAAGCTTTGATGTGGTTTAGGCTGCATTTTAGTCAGTGGTGTTGAGAATCTTGTCAAAAATAATGCAATACCATCTGGAAAGTGCAGAAGAGAATTGGGGCAACTGGGGAAAAAACAAATTCTGAAAAAAAGACATGCCCAATTATGTCTTTTACCAGTGGCCCTAACCCTATTCCATAGTATTTACACATATATGTTTGCATGTTTCAATAAACTGCTGCACCTACTTTCCATTTTCCAACACTAAACCAAACACCCTTTTTTTGTAGTGTAATCTGAAGGATTCCAAAGATAAAAGTCACACGTGAATATAAACCTGCTTTTATTAAGGAAATGTAATAAAATCCTTTGTACATGACCCCTCCACAGAGGTTCACTGTGTCCATACATGCAACTCTCATGGTTGAGGTACTGTTACAAATGAACTGGAAAAACTAAACCAAATCAGATGTCATTAACAGACACTAACTAAACCAGGGTCAATTTCGATCTGCAGTTTGTTTAAAACTATTACCAAATTCACATGCACTTTTTTCTGGGGAATAAAAGGATGAGAAAGTCTGATATACTAAACAAATGTAGGCGTACATTGTTTGTAGCGGTTGTAGGTTCTTTTCCCCCCCACTCTTCAGTATATAAAAATTTCACTTATACAAACAGACAAATGTTTCATTCGTTGCTCTTCCCTCAATGTACAGTTTCACCCCTCTGCATAATGCATAGACACAGAAAGCTTTTCACGACCAAAGAAGCTATGGTGTGTTATCATTTACCAACAAAAAAGAGATGTTGAGAATCACAGCTGCAGATACTGCGCTTACATGAGAACAGCTTCTAAAGTGTGTACAAAGTGTAAACCATAAGCTCAGTTAAATCATTTGAATGTTCGGTTTACATAAAAAGGGGTCACCTTCCTAGCCTCTAAAGTATTTATGATTCTTTTGATTTCAACAATATGGCACTAAGTGATCAAACGCGGGCCTCATTTCAATAAAAGAATCGCTTCTTTTCAAAGAGTGGCAGCTGAAAGAAATGCAGTCGCACAAAGTCGATTCAAAAAAAGCATCTAAAACAGATTCAGTCGTATGTGACGTCCAGCTGGCTTTGAAAATAACACCACCTAAGCTCTTTAAGATGACCACTAATTTCACATTATTGATATTTTCCGAGTAAAAACCTGGATTCACTATTGTCAGTTAAATTGATCTTAACCCTAGTGTTCGATGCTTGTCCTAGATATTCTGACACTGAAAAAAAGCCTTATAGTAAAACAAGAAAATGACTTTACTTCACTAAATATAACATTTATCCAACTTAAGAGTTCACCACAAAAATATGTCTGTAAAGGATTCAAATGACTAAATAAGTAATCCAGGATTTTGATTTCAAATCATGGCTTTTTTTTTCTTTCTTCTTCTTCTTTAAAATAGAAAACAACTGAAATTACAACAGTTTGTTTGTCATTTGAAACAATGTTTTGCCCTACTTCCACAGATTTTTGATTTTTTTTTTGATTTTCAAGTGAATTAAATTTTTAAATTGCATTGCCATGATGCAGAAATGCTCCATAAGGCACTACGAGAGGCAAATCCCATGTTTCCAGGAGCAAAAGTCCTGTTGCAACATTGCCCTCTGTTAGTGTGATGGGTTCATAACCCAAAATGAGCACTTGTTGACTTGTAGGCTTGTGTCCAAGTTGGTGACAAAGAAGGCTGTTGCCTCCAGGACGCCAACCACGGAGTGTCGGGGTCACACAGAGTGGCAGTTTCCATCCAGGATCACCGGCGGGAATCGAAACATTTCACCTGTGTGAAGCCAGAAGATGTGCAAAAGAGAGTCAGATGAAAAACTGCCATGTGTGGGTATTTCATTTCAGGCTTATTTGATTCAAAAGCCAAGATTCCCCTGCTGCTTCACAAAAGTGAGTTAACTACAGAAAATTATTACTTCAGGCTCATCGGTTCTGAAGGCATCAAACCAGCTGCAGTAGGTTAGGTAAACTTGATAAAATGTTCAATTTACTTTAGATACTAAGCTTAGTAATCAGCAATCAGTTACAGATTAGAGTCAAGTAGTGTGAAATATTATGAAAAGAAAGGTAAGACTGAATTTAATGTGTTAAAGACAGACTGTATATAAAGGAGGAGCTAATGTGACATCACCAGTGTTGGGATGTTACTTAAAAAGCTGCTGAATTACACATTACTCATTACTTTTCTTAAAAGTAATGCAGTATGTTACCTAAGTACCACCTTGAAAGTAATTCATTACACTAACCGTTACATGTAAAATGACCCGAATCTTACTTTCAAAATTACAGCAGCAGCCTAAGCAGAGAAGCCCAGACTTCCCTCTCCCAGGCCACCTCCTCCAGCTTGTCCAGGGGAACACCAAGGCGTTCCCAGGCCAGCCGAGAGATATAATCTCTCCAGCATGCCCTGGGTCTGCCCCGGGGTCTCCTCCGGGTGGTACATGCCCGCAACATCTTACCCAGGAGGTGCCCAGGAGGCATCCTTATCAGATGCCTGAACCACCTCAACTGGCTCCTTTCGATGTGGAGGAGCAGCAGCTCTACTCTGAGCCCCTCCCGGATGACAGAACTTCTCACCCTATCTCTAAAGGAGAGGCCAGCCACCCTTCGGAGGAAGCCCATTTTTGCCACTTTCGGTCGGCACCCACAGCTCATGACCATAGGTGAGGGTGGGGACGTAGATCGACCGGTAAATCAAAAGCTTCCCTTTTGCACTCAGCTCTCTCTTTCCCACAACGGTACAGCGTCCACATCACTGCAGCTGCAGCACCAATCCGTCTGTCGATCTCCCGCTCCCTTCTCCTGTCACTCGTGAACAAGACCCCGAGATACTTAAGCTCCTCCACTTGGGGCAGGAGCTCATCCCTGACTTGGAGTGGGCACTCCACCCTTTTTTGGCTGAGGACCATGGCCTCAGATTTGGAGGTGCTGATTCTCATTCCCACCGCTTCACACTCGGCTGCGAACCGTACCAGCGCGAGCTGGAGGCCATCACCCGATGAAGCCAACAGAACCGCATCATCCACGAAAAGCAGAGATGAAATTCTGAGACCAACCAAGTGAAAGCCTTCTGCCACTTGGCTACGCCGAGAAATTCTGTCCATTAAAACTACAAACAGAATTCGTGACAAAGGACAGCATAGGCGGAGCCCAAACGACGACACACATACGATTTTTATTTTATTTTTTACAAGCCGACAACATAAAACGAATATGAAAACCAGCCCAAAAAGACACATTGTTTCCACTGTAGAAACAAACAGTGGGTAGAAACGGTTGTTACAAGCCTGACTGCTCATCACTGCTGCACCTGTTGAAGTTCAGGCTCTGGCTGCTGAAGGAGGGATGGGTACCGGTATCCAGTGCCATTATGGCACCGGTTCTGACATAAACGGTAGTAACCAGACTGAAAAGCAGCGCACATTTCGGTGCTTCATTTCGGTGCTTTTTTTTTTCCCTGAGATGTCATACACTTTGAATTCTAGCCAATCATTTTACCTTTGCAAGGATAGTAGGCGGGCCCAGGTACGTACGTTCTTTTAGAGCAGAGCTACCGATTAAAAATGCCCAAAGCGAAGCGATCAAAAGTCTGGCTGTACTTCACAGCAAAAGATGCAAACTCAGCAGCCTGCAACAAGTGCTTTAAGGTGATACTGTGATAATGTGCAAAGGAGGTAACACCTCGAAACTGACGACGAATCTGGCGAGGCATAGCGTTTTTTTAAAAGCTGAGAAATGCATCGTATTTGATAGCTTGCTGCGAGACCTCACACCGAGCACATCTACTGCGGGTGTGGTGCCTGTTATCGGACCCGGAGTTAGCAACATCCCCCAAGAACCCGAAGAGTAGAGTCCTGGCCCCTAGCCCTGTCAGTGTAGCAGAAATGGTGATGGATGATGATGGCAGCAGCAGCCGTTCTCCTCTGGGCGAGTAGCTTAATGTTGTTCGTGTGTAATTTATGTTGAGTAGGCTAACCACATTATTACATTAATGCATATAAGGTGAACTAGCAAACACCGTTGCAGTTACATGAGGATGTCTTCTTGTTTGATGCCAGATACTCCCTTCACCCTGGCCAAAAAGGCTAAAATGACCAAAGAAAAAGAGGAAAACAGCTAAACATGAGAGGTTTTTGGACAAAGTTTGTGTTTTTTCCATTGTTTAAGCACTGCTTCCAGCCAAGAGTGAGACCATATATGCCCTATAGCTGCAGAAAAGGCTAACATTGTTATCTTTTTACAAAAAAACAGCTAAACATGAGAGGTTTTTGGACCAATTTTGTGTTTTCCATTCTTTAAGCACCGGTTCGAGCACCATTTAAGCACCGGCACCGTTTCAAAAGTACCGGTTTGGCACCGGTATCGGATAAAACCTAAACGATACCCATCCCGACTGCTGAGTGGGGTTAACATGTACTCAGCTTTAATATCACTGGACAGATGAAACTGAGGAACACTGCAGACTCACACACTCCATTTTGACTTTGCTTTGCAGGAGCACTCACCCCCTGCTGGCCACTAATGTAAGTTTAGGAAGATTCACTTTTCAGACTTGGAAGCCTCCATCTTTTATATACAGTCTATGGTTCAAAAGGTTTCCAACTTCTTATTTTTCAAAGAAAAAAAACTCAAAACAAGTTTAAAAGTTGAGAATCATCTGAAGACAAAACTTTAACATTTCACTTATATGTGACTTCAGTACATTTCTAAACAGGTTACGTTCACAGTAAAAGACATACCCTTTAGATTTTCACACTCTCTGTCCCATAGACGTTGTAGCCTTCACGGTACGTGGCAAAATTCTGGGTGTTTGCAGGAGGGGCCGGCTTAAAGTTTTGGGCATTCTTTGCCAGCTTCAGTTTTTTGGTTTCCTGCCGTGACTTATAGCAGAACTCTATCAAAGCCACGGTCATAGCCAGGCCAAGCCCTCCGACTAGAATATAGAAGACTCCTGCCACGTTGCTCAGGCTTAGTGCACTTGTCTTGTCCTGGGGAAGGTAAAGACCTCCGTTAAGACTTCTTTTAACTGGCACTTTGAGGCTGACCTCATATACACTAACACAAAAACCTACACTATATTTACACCCTGCTGCACTATGACTACACAGAAACTGTGAGGAGGCTGCTAAATCTGTCTACAAATCCCTCTGAGGTATGGCTACCTAAAAATGAGAAAAGTTGGAGCAACTCAAATCTGTCTAGTTTCTAGTCTCAAGTTATTTGTGCTCTAAGGGGCTGTGAAGGTGAATGTAGAGAGACTTGCTATCTTTTGCCTGTTTTATGGTCTCTTTACGAGGCCACGTCTAGCGGAAGGCGGTCGTGGTCGTACAGGTCTACAATCCTCAGATCACTATCATAGCTGTTAAACTTAGCCTCAAAAACACTGCATATGTAACAATCAAAGTGGCAAGCTTTAGAAGGTGAATTGAACCATTTTGCTGCTATTAAAAAAATCCTAATATTGAAATTCATTTGTATGTGAGTTTGAATATATATTGTATAGTTCTAAAAAAAAAAAAAAAGAAGGGTAAATTCGGCCTTTTTTGTTGACCTAAAAAGTACTTCTAGGATATAAATCTCGTTACATTAATTAATGTTTAACAAAACGTTCCTTACTCTGACACTCCATCTTTGAGCCATGACTATTAAATACCATTTGACCACTTTAGAGCTCAGATGGTATTTAAAGGTCAGTTTGGACTTTGTCAGAATAAGGATGCCTGTGGGAAATCCAGAGAAACTATTTCACATACCAATGAATAAGATCAGCAATAAACTACAAGTCTGGGTAAAAAACAGCAGTATAATGGTTTCAATTCAAAACTTTATGGTATGAATTTTAAAAAAAAAACTTGTGTGTTGTCATGCAACAATTTTTAAATTTTGTTTAAAATTGAGAATTGTCTACAAACAGTGAAGTTAATGTAATGAGCCGTGTTCAAAGTGTAGGTGTGTGTTGCACTGCGGTATGTGTAGGGCAGACCTAGTTTGGATGTTTTCCATGTGTTGTTGTGTGCTTTAGATGTTTGCGTATGAACATTTAGATCAAAATGCATTTTAGCAATCAGTGTAAAAAGACCTGCAGCGACTGACCTTACTTCCAGAGTCCTTGGTTCCACATTCACCCTTATCGTACCACCATTTGTTTTTCAGCTTGTCTAAGATGCCTTGTTCACTGAGTTTCAATACTGCAAGGTTTACAGGAGTTCTTCACGTGGGAAATAACATAAATAACATTGTATTATGTTATTTTATGTTATTCAACTTTTTTTTAAACTACTTTATACTGTACAAAGCGATAGAGTAGGGTCCTGGCCAACATATCACAGATAGCAAGCAACACTGCAGTATATAGATAAAAATATGACTTTCATGATCCATGACTAACCTAGCATGCCAGACCCCACCTATATCGCTTTGAGTAATCGGCACACACTGATCACAAGAAGAGGAAAAAAAAGATTTAAACTTGCAGAATAAAGCAGCTGCTGCATAGCCTTCAGGGAATGAAAGAAAACAGAGGCAGTAATTGCTGAGGGCACATTATTATCTTTTTTTTGTTGTTGCTATGAGCCGCCTTTTTGAAGTTCAGCAAGGTGGATCTAACAGGAACCCTTTCCTGACTAACAGACAAACAGCAGTCCAATTTTATAAACAGCTATTAGGAGGCTAATGTCACACAAAATCACCCCTTTTAACTCAGAGTGACCAATCAAATGAGAGGAAATTATAAAGGGATCATGAAGCGATCTTGATTTATTCGTTTGCTTTGAGACTCTCTGACTCCAGAGGTCAGAGTCATGATTTGCAGGGGTTTGTTTTGGAAGACATTATGCTGCATTTCCTCGACTGCTAGATTTCCAGGCTTGTTTCCTTTCAGAAAATAAAGATCAGTGTATGGAATCCATCATCATCCAATATATTGTTCTAACCACTGTATGTGTGTGTGTGTGTTTTCCCCCTTGTCAAATACACCTTGTGTTTTGCAATAATACATACAAAATAAATGAATATTAAAAGAACAAAAGGGCAGGGGCCAAGGGATCTGTAGTCCTGATCTCCAAGAAGAGCACTTTGAAAGGCAAAGTTGAGACTAGTTTGTTTGACTGTTGAACACTACAGAGACAAACAGCAGACGCTAGACGCATGATTATAAATGCAGTCGAGTCAGAGCCAATTTAACGTCAGCAGTTAGGCAGAGTTTAATATTTTCCTCTGAGGCAGAATCATCAGGAAGATCCTATACATTTATATTTATAATTGTGTTATCTGGAAGAAGATTTACAGACACTATGAGGGTGAACGACAAACCAAAGAAATCAACTTAAGAGCAGGCACAACTGCTAAAAACTTAAATGATTTTCATAATAACTGTTTAAGGGCACCTCATTCTGCACAATACAAACACACTTTTTATGAAGCACCATCTAGTGCTTTGTATCTTGATTTTCTGGCTGTATTTATTCTCCACTTTGGTGCACTAAGAGAGGCCACAGCAGAGATTACAGTGGTAAATGTAATTAGCATAAACTGGCTAGCTGGTTAGGATAATGACTGGTTGTTATTGGCTAATATCCACCCTGCCTCATGGCATTCTGGGTAGAATGATCTACTCAATTGAGCTGCTTTAAAAAAACCCTATTTGTTATAAATTATGAATATGATTTTTCATCCAGTAGGGGGAAAACATCACAGGGTGAACTGCAACAGCCTGCTGGTCATCACATAAAGAGGTTCAAGCTCACCACCAGGTGGTGACCATGTGCTTTTAAACAACAGCCACTGCCCAGACTCATAGTTTAGAAATGCAAATGTATTTTTCTGAATCTTCCTATATGAATAAACCTAAACACAAAACGGATGCACCCATATCCAGTCTCTGCACAGAAGCACATTATTGAAGCAGCTGGAGGCACAGGCTTTTTTGGGCTATTTTTTTGTGCTTGGGTTTGTAAATAGTTTGCCCCAGAGACACACAGTTGGCTGCATTGTGGTGTGTACTGCTAAATAACTCAACCTGTCATTTACTGTCAGAGAGACAAACACTGGGAGCTGTCCCAAACCTCTGAAGTAATAGCATTTCACGGCTCGCTCCACTGAGAGCGAACCCAAACAGTTAAAAAGGGTGATCTATCAGACTGATTCACATTTAAAGCAAACAGACATCCTTTCTACAACAAATGGTCCAAATTAAACCGAAAACCAAAAATATATCGCTGCCAGCAGTACTCACTGGGTTTAGTAATATGCTATAAAGTAAAATATAAGCTGGACTGCAGAATTAAGTTCTTATATTTTAAACAAATATTATTTTTATATTATCTATCTATCTATCTATCTATCTATCTATCTATCTATCTATCTATATATATCTCAATTATTTATACAAACATTTATATTGCCAACAGTTTCACTAATCCAATTGAATGGTGACACATTTTATACATTATGTCACAAATGTGTTTCAGCAGATTGGAGCCTGCAGAAAGTGAGGATTGAAGGACACACTGAGATCTGCTTGAAGCTATTAGAACTGTGCATTATATACCATTTCACCACTTTCTGCCAGTTATCTCCTTTATTTGTATTTATAATTTTTAATACAAAAGATTGTGCAGCCCACCTACATAACTGACAGCTTTCAACTCTCTGATTTGCTTAAATGTTAAAAAATGCGACAGTACTGTCAGGCCACTTCCTCGTTACATGTCTTAATCGTTCAACAGCTGGCATGCTATAAATACCCAAAAATGTTATTTTAACGTGAAAAAAACAAAAACCCAATATGGTTCATTGTTATAGTCCACAGATGCCTGTTTTTATCTCACTTTTGACTGCTTCATTATTAAAAAGGGAAATTAATGATGCATCCAGTGTCAATTAGATTTCATTGAAATCTGTGATTATTAGGCATAATTTCCTCCAGGAATCTTAACAAATGTATGTGAAAACAGCCTAAATCTGTCTGCAGAGCTACATGTGAAATCTGTAGCTGACTTATGAAATAGGATTTTCATTGCATCAGACCTTAAAAGAAGTATAAGCCCAACCCCCGTGACAAAGTGCGGGACTGAAAAGGACTATAACGAACACCTGTTCAGGCTGTTGCAATGGAATACAACATCTTACATTTGTGAAGCTAAATAATTCATAATCTCCAGCGTCAGTGTGCCTCCATCAAAGAGGTGTGGGTGCACCCCTTTTGCTTATGCTTGGTTCTGTGCTAAGATGTGGAATTTAAAGTTTCTCAAGTATTTAGTGTTTTGTAGGATTTGATAGAAATTTGCACAGGTGATTCTTTTGCTGTGCGATTTAAGTGACCTCACAACTTTACCTTTCACACTCTCTGCAGGACAGGAATACAGAAAAGAGGGGAAAACATTCAAGACAGCAAAGAAGAACATAAAAAACTCATGCAAAATCACTCAATACCAAAATAACCCACAGGAACAAATATAAAAGGTTTAAATTAGTTCAGCTTCACTGAATAAATTTAGAGTATATCAGAGTAGAAAAACATTAAAACATTTTAAAATATATGTGATATGTAGTCTATACATACAGCGGTGGTCTTTACATACAATACATCTCCATATTATTGCTGAATTGCCTACACTGGTGTTTCTGAAAGTGAAACAAGGACAAAGAAATGTGGCAGTCCGGAGTGATACTGTTGCACTGATCAGCTGCTCTCTTTCTAACCGGACATAAAGGGACAGAGGACAGTTGCCAGTGAGAGGAGACGGTTCCTTTGCGTTACCCCCTCTGGCAGTATCCATATCCTGCTCACTCAGGAATGGGACGACCAGAGTCAGTAACAGGAAAGTTCGTCCTGTCTCTTCTCTCATAATATGTCAAGTGTACTGTGGTCATGATGCAAGCTGAAGAGCAGAGGCAGAGATGGCTCCAGAGTCTAGATCCTGGTGTCTAAAACAAAAGATCAGGGGCCTCATTTATGGAAAGTTTGTACAACTGATTTGATTAAGGGGGGGAATATATATATATATCATGTCATCAGTGTCAATATTTGAAAGACACTGATGTACAAAAAAAGGTTGCAGCTCCTCTGCAAAGTTTGAAGTGATGTAAGTTAGTATGCGCGTGCACACAGTATGAAAAAGCAAGACATGCTTAACAGTAATAATTAGCTAAGGTCCTCTATTATCATTTAATTTCTCTTCTTTGTTTTAACTTAACATGGAAAGTGAGACTACATAACCTTTCAAGACAGTGTAATGAGCTTTGAATTACATCTAGTGTGAGTTTTATCATGTGACAGATAAACAAGAAAAGGATACATCATTGGCGTAACTTTGTGGTGAAGATCTCGGTCTAAGTAAATAAAGAAATAAATCTGGGTAAATTCCCAGATGATTAAACATGCAACTATTTTGCTGGTAATACCTGAAATGAGTAAAGAAAATCAACAGCCTATTTATGCAAGATAATTCATAATTTTATTGGGGGGGTTATATTGGTTGGGTCTGATTATTGGGGGGGGGTCATAACCCCCCTAACCCCCCTGGAAATTACGCCCCTGGGATAAATCCAGCATGTCATTGTCCTGTATGTGAGTGACTCTTATGGGTATAGTAGTGGGCTATTAAGGAAACGTTGCATAGTCTCACTTTCAGGGCTGAATGCATCTTCACAAAATTCACAGTTACACTTTTTAGCCATTACGAAACGGTAACTTGGTGAGAAGATGAAAGCAAAAATCAAATCCTCTTGCACAAATGGAGCCCCTGGTCGTATCTTACACTCTACCGTTGAAGGGTTTGCCGGGTCAGGATGGCCAGGGAAAGTTCTTTGACTGGCCTTTGATCAAGACCAAGCAAAGGTTTCTGTCAGTCTTACTCTGGATTTCAGTGAGAGGATGTCGGACAAAAAAAAAAGTTTGGATCATTAGTCGTCACTCTGTCATTAGAATTCTCACGTTTGCCTGCAATGCTTAGTCCCCTCAAGACAACGCTGTTTCCTGTGCCTGTCCTAGCGGTTCAAGCAGCAGATTGGAGAGTGCACGTACATTTTATTCACTCCTTCTAGGGTTAGTTTTAAAGGAACATTCATGTTGGTCTGTAGATATAAAAAAACAGAAGAAAAATTAAAGTTTCCATCTTTCATAACCACAGACCAAAAACTACTCTGTCACGAGCACAGCTTTACCCACTGCCTTTCCTACTTCCTGCGTCTCATACCTCTGGTTTATCTCACATTTTTTTTTCCTCCTCCATTAGCCAAGCAAAGGGTTCCCAGTTGATCACTGTTGCATAATAAAAAATAGTAAAGCCACAGGTAATGACGAGTAACTTCTAAACACGTGATTGGCCCCAAATGCTACACTCCGTGACGACAGCCTTGCCGATTACTCTGTTCTAGGATACCCGACTTTGGTGACATTGAGGCTGACCTTAGAGTCACCTCCCCCGCTGCCGCACTCTCCCTTGTCGTACCACCATTTGTTTTTCAATTTGTCCAAGAGGCCTTGCTCATTCAGTTTTAACACTGCCAGGTTAACAGCATTTCTTGAAACGATAAAACATAACTTGTAAGAAAATGAACAGGTCCGTGAGAAATCTAATATAGAATATTAGTAAGAAATAGTGATAAATATCAATGGTTCATAGGGGGAGCACGGGAGGGACAAATTGGTAAAGAATTTCACTGGTGTGGAAGGGTAAGAAGCATTTTTACAGCAAAGAAAACGTTAAATATTAGAGAGGTGGCATGGAGGGTTACATTGCTTGTAACTGAAGTGTGCGGGATGGGGACATTCTGTCATTGATCATTTAGAGACAAGAACATCTAGCATGCAGCTTAACATTCAACACAACTGACAGACCAGCATTGTAACTAGCAAATTAATTCAAGAAATATTTTTAAAAAGAAAAGAAAGGGGAAAAAAGGGAGGGGGGGGGGGCACCACAGAAATGAGAAGAGAGGAAAGGTGAGAAGGAGAAGAGACAACACAAACGAGAGGATGGAGGGAAGGTGACAAGTGTGCACGTCGATGGGACTAATATACTGATAACCTGAAGAGACAGGAGAAAACAACAGACACAAACCAGATACGTGGGACAGGAAATCAAAAATGGCTCAATGTGTGTGATTCAATTCAGATAACTCATAACACGTTTCACTCGGAGATGCACTTGGAAAGAAAAACAAAGGGCTGAGGAAGAAGAGGATGACAAAAGGAAACATCAGGGTAGGTGGAATACTATAACAACATGGAGGATATTGTTATAATATCCCACCCACCTTAATGCAGAGCCTTTTGGTGTGGCCACACCGTAGCCCTTAGAGTCGAGGTTGCCGCCCACTTTCATGGTGTCGCATGGCTTCCGCTGCTCTATGTACTCATTCATAGTGGATTCGAGAAGAAAGGCAAACTTGCCCTTCGACTTTCGTACCCGGGAAACCCCGTCTGGTGTTGTCTTGGCAAACACTGAGGGTTCGGCAGATTTCATGTACGACCACATTTTCTCATAAACTGCTATTTTGGAGCGCTGCATTCAGGGGAACAGAGAGAGAAGAGAGAGACAGTTAAGGTCAAGGTGCACACTGACAACCATGAAAACAATCGCATGAAGCTGCTGTGAGTCCGAGTTACATGATAATACTGATACAGGTCTGGACTTTAAGCCGCAAGGATGTTATTGGGATTTGTGCAAAATAACCGAGGTGTGGCAAGAGGCTGAAACTTCTGTTTCCCACGTGTTTCTCGTACTTTATTAGAACTCTGTCATCCAACTATAAAAAACAGCCAAGATATCAAAAACATTATATTATCAACTTTCTCCCCCTCAGGCACCTATTAGAGTTATTAGCTGCTGTATTTATGGGGGAAGACTCAAAAATGTAACGCTTTATTCTGGTCCGAGCTGCTAAATGAACAATTAGTGCCACCAAATATCCCCTCAAGGCACCTCTGATGGTCTCTAATTAACAGGTTACATCTCATTTTTTCAATATGTACTCGTGACAAGACTGTCAACAGTCACAAAGTGGCAGAGGGAAAGTTACAAGTAGTGAGTACATGCAAGAGATTGACAGGTAAAATTGAATTGATTAAAACTAAACTCCCCCATCCAAACAAAAGAAACACTGGACTGAAGAAACGAGCCATTTCAGCCAAAGGACAGCAGCATGTGGATGTGTGTGTGCAAACACTAAAGACGGTTGATGCCAGGAGTTGCGGCCAGTTTTCAAAGGCTGGAGGGGTTCAGGTGAGCTGTGTTAGCTGACGACCCTCCTATGCCGGCCAACTGCCCTCTAATATAGGCTAGGACCGCCTCCAAGACAGCGGGAGGGAAGTCACGCTCACACAGCTCCCTGCTCCAGCTCTATATTTAGTGCACAGACATGAGTAGTATCAATATTTTCATCTAACGCTCAGCAAGAAAGTAAGTGTATTTTCCAAAACTCCTAACTAGCTCGGCTCTGAATCGCAGGGAAGATAGCTGCTGCTGTGGTTATTTTCAGCAGCAGGTGTTTCGAGCTGTTACCACACCTGCTGTGACCTCACAGATTTCATCGAGTACTGAGCGCTGCACTAACAGACATGTGCCGCTTGTAATTCAGAGTGGATTTACCCTTTAAGTGCAAACGGTGCTGCAGAAGTAGTGGGCTCCTTGCCAGCAGCCTGAAGTCTGACAACCTGGCAGCTCAGCAGAAGTAACATGCAGCACATGGTTGGTATCAGTATCGATAAGCAGGAGTGACCTCCTCCTCCGCCACAGTTTATGTTCCTGCCAGCAGGTCACAGCTGCAGTCGCCACCATCACGGTTTAGATTTTATTCAAATCAATCTGTTTGTACATTGATGCATGGATTTAATTTGATGGTACTGTGCATATGTAGCTGTTTCGGTCATGACCTACTGTATCAAGCAGCAGCTAAAAATATATTGAAAACTAAAGAAGAGAGAATTATGTTGCATGTTCACCTGTAAAACATAGCTAATCTTTATTCTTTTTGGCTTACAGCACTTTATTATTTATTTATTTATTTATTTATTTATTATTTATGGAATATTATTATTAAATATGTTAATATCACGGTGTGTGTCACATAATAGCTGCAAAGATAAAAGGTTAGAAAATGATGCATAAAAACCCCACACAAGCTGCTTTTTATGTACCGTTTTTTAATTTTAGTGTGTGGAGTTTGCATGTTCTCCCCGTGTCTGTGTGGATTCTCTCCAGGTACTCTGGCTTCCTCCCACAGTTCAAAGACATGCAGTCAGTGGAGTTAACTGTTGATGGTTAATGTCCCATAGGTGTGAATGTGAGTCTGAATTATTGTGTTACTGTTCAGAGGGTACCCCGCCTCCTGCCCTATGGTAGCTAAGATGAGGCTCCAGATGGATTTTTAAGTATTTAAGTCAGGCACTCAAACTTAGTCATATAGTTGCTAACACGAAATATGCATGCAACACATTGTGCATGTGTTTTGATCTTGCACACCTTGGAACCTGCTTTACTTCGATGTGTTTAAGGTCAAGCAGGAACTGCATCAGTCCACCTGCACTTTAAAGAAGCTACAAAAATCTTTTTTTAACTCCTTTTAAATCTCTAAAAACAATGACTGGTTGAGTCAGGCGTCTGCACAGCTTTTTTCCCTTTTATTTATTTTTAAATATCTGAAAAATCAGCAGGTTGTCTTTTTTGTTGTTTTGGCTTTAGTGTTCGGTATGGATCAGTATGCATCCACACCAATTGTACCACAAACACAGAAATAGCACAATTTGTGACTCACCAGGAAAACAAAGAACGAAAAAAAAAAACCCTTTCTAGTACTTCTGCTTCACATGCTGTGCATGGGTGATCTGAAATACACTCTTCTTTGACAGTGTCAAGAGTTCCTTTTGTAATGGCATCTTCTTTAACTTATTTGACCCGCTAACTTCAAGTCTGACGGCTTCACCTCTGTGGCCCAGTCAGCTGCCAGCTGGAGCAGCTACAGACATGCACAGCACGGCCCTACTCTGACACTCAGTACGCTGCTAAAAATGGCCAGCGAGAGGCTGATCGCTGGGCACCAGGGAGTAGGAGTACACAGCTGTCTACAATAGAGAAGAGAGGGGAAAAAAACGAGGCTACATTAAATTGGGCTAATGCGACCTGCACTTGGCTGTGAGAGATGAATCTCGGAGGGAACTTTGGCTTGAACTCATATTTATTAACAGCGTCTGTGCGACCGGATTATTCCAGATTGTATGTTCAGTAGTCATGTGAGTCAGTCTTCCATTATATCTATTAGGTGAGAGTAAATGAAAACATCAGAGTGAACTGACAAACTGTGTCAGCTCGGCAACGTGTACGACAACATAAATAATTCACCAGATATGTAATGGATTGTGGGCTCGGGCTACTAAGTGAATCATTCTTGACATATGCACGATTTCAGTTCAGTGGAGTGTTCATGTAAACACTGTTAGCATGACAATAATAGCTGATGACAGGCCTGACCATAGTGAGCAAACTGCAATTCTTCTCTGGGTTGCATGTAAATGTATGCTTGTCAGAAGTAGGCCGGTCATCTGTGCGGAAATCTGTGAAACTCCTCACGCTGTCAAACTGATATAAGCGCTGCGAAATCTTCTCACCACGGTAGCTTAACTGAGACAAATTATTCTCAATTAATTACTGGTGTAACCACAACATCGAGAATATGACAAGCTGGTCACGTCCTCCGGCCAGTGAGAAATTTGGGTTTACTGCCCATCATCCATTCTGAAAATGAAGTAGTCCTTCTTCCAGCAACCAGTTTATCTTTCAGCAGCTGACAGAGCTGAGAGTGACTCATGGCCCTGAGCGTGTCTGACACGCTGCTGGCATCTCAAAACGAAGACAACGGGCCAAAGCAAAGCATGTGCACTCTTTTTGGTGTTTTTATATAGCGGCGTTCAATATTTAGTTACATGCATGGTTAAGGATATAATTACAACTCATTTACTGTATGTTCATGATCAGTGGAAATAAATTAAGAAAGCAACCAAACAGGAGCATGGCTCATTTAGCACAAAGCTGTTATTAAAATGATCCCCAACCATCTTTAATATTGCTTCGCTCATGCGCTCTTTTCCCCACTCTAACATCTGATCACTGTACACAACACAGTGAAATGCAACAGGCCAAATTTAGTTGGTTCAGTTTACCATACTCTGTAAACTGTTGCACACTGGAGAGTGAAGTTCAGGAAAGATTATGTGCAAAAATTAATCACAAAATATCCCAATATCTATAACATACCATGTGTAATATTATGAACGGGGGTTTAATAGTAGAAAGTTCTTTTAAATTAACAGTTGGTAAACTTAAGCTAAGTAGGAACTGGTTGCTTTCTGAGATTTTAATCATTTCTGTTTGTGAAGAGAATAAATGAACACGCTGTAATTAAGTGACAACCAGTGCTGTTAAGAAGTGATGCTAACAGTGGTTTCTCAAATCTGGCCACTTGAGCCTTGTGCCAAGAGTCAATCCTCCTAAACCTCTACGTTAAAATTTCAGACCTTCACAACAATAATAAACATATTTACACCTATCATATATAGAGGGGCTTGGATCTGTCGCTACATAGCCAGCAGCTGTACAGGAAGGTAATAGTTATATGGTTTAACTTGTTAAATTACAAGTTAAACTAAAAGTAGAATGGGAGGGAGAGCCTTCAGTTTTCAGGCCCCTCTTCTGTGGAATCAGCTTCCAGTTTGGATTCGGGAGACAGACACTATCTCTACTTTCAAGATTAGGCTTAAAACTTTCCTTTTTGCTAAAGCATATAGTTAGGGCCGGACCAGGTGACCCTGAATCCTCCCTTAGTTATGCTGCAATAGACGTAGGCTGCCGGGGATTCCCATGATGCATTGAGTTTTTCCTTTCCAGTCACCTTTCTCACTCACTATGTGTTAATAGATCTCTCTGCATCGAATCATATCTGTTATTAATCTCTGTCTCTCTTCCACAGCATGTCTTTATCCTGTTTTCCTTCTCTCACCCCAACCGGTCGCAGCAGATGGCCCCGCCCCTCCCTGAGCCTGGTTCTGCCGGAGGTTTCTTCCTGTTAAAAGGGAGTTTTTCCTTCCCACTGTCGCCAAAGTGCTTGCTCATAGGGGGTCATATGATTGTTGGGTTTTTCTCTGTATGTATTATTGTGCGATCTACTGTACAATATAAAGCACCTTGAGGCGACTTCTGTTGTGATTTGGCGCTGTATAAATAAAATTGAATTGAATTGAATTGAATTAAATTGAGTGATCATTTTGCAACTGAATGGGGTCAAGTTGGCGATTACATGAAATCTGTTTTTGGTATTATGGTAATTTACTGTGACAAATCTGCAAAAAATTGCAACTCTGTTGCTGTCTGCATAGAAAGAAATTCCCATTAAGTACTTCCATTCAGATTCGAGCCAGAAATTTATAGATTTGAAACTGAAATTCATAAATTTCTCCACAAATGGTGATGTAGTTCAAAGTGCAAAATGGCATGGTAGCTTCTTTCTAATTTCTAATTTTATTTATATAGCGCCAAGTCACAACAAGAGTCGCCTCAAGGCGCTTTATATTGTAAGGTAGACCCTACAATAATACATACAGAGAAAAACCCAACAATCATATGACCCCCTATGAGCAAGCACTTTGGCGACAGTGGGAAGGAAAAACTCTCTTTTAACAGGAAGAAACCTCCAGCAACAATACTTTTATAAAGGATTATAACTAGAATGCAACCACTGAATTGCAAAGAGATGCACTAATCAGCACAGAATGACTGATTGCAGCATGTTAGCAATCTATCCACCTTTGTAGATTAGACAATTATTTGTAAACATTTGCCAATCTGTCTGAGAGAGACTGCAGTCAGTCTTAGTTAGACTGACTGATTGGAGACAGGTTGTGTCCCACAGACAGTTCAGTAACTTGTTAAACAAGCTTGCTATAATCAGCATAAAAAACAACACTATCATTCAATTATGGTCTCTTTTGTGAACAGTTGTTCACAAAGCAGTCTGTGACATTACATACGGTTTTAATGCTTCAATGAACTTTAGTGATACTAGTAAATTGATTTTTTTAGGTTTGGAGAGAACCAAGCTGTACAGTAGCTGTCTATTCATACTAAGCTAACTTCCTAATTAGTCCACAAGTAGCAAATAGCTGTAGTTCCAAAAATGTCTCCAAAAATATTTTTACTTTATCTTTTTAAATATTATGCATATTTATACAACTACAACAATGGAAGGTTTAAATGTCAGAATGGCGGAAAGAAAGACACAAAATAGATATGAGAAATTTGCATCTATTTTAAATATAACTACCTCTGTAATGCTTTAAAAAGCTGAGGGGCTTGACAAAAACTTTAAATCGTTTCTGAGGACCAGAACAAATAATTAAAGCGTATGTTTAATTATTAGCATACTGGTTATCATCATATATTATGAGCCCTAAGGAGCATGTATTATCTGTATTAAGTGATACATCCTCTTTGATGATCAGGCTGAAAGGCATTGATAGCTCCTATTAATCATTAGTGTCTAATCTCCAGATTTCAAAAACCTTTCATCAGAAACGCTCCTCTGCATTGGCATTTCCAGTTTGTATGCAGAAAGAGCCCATATTTTTCACTCAAGACAAAGTCACTACATGTCTGTCAATTATCTCCTCAGGAGCACCTTTGATAAATCACATCCTGTCTAATACATCACAGATTAGAGCATCTACAGAGAGGAACTGCTGCTTATGGTGCTGCCTTCAATGCAATGACTCACCAGGAAGCCACTAAAATATTCAATTTAATATCTATTTGTAAAAAATGTCTCATTCAACAGATGTGAATGAGATATTTTTTAAGGCTGCTAGATGTGTCAATCATCTGTAATATACTGCAGAATGATAAGCGAATAAGGCAAATAGACAACGGCTTCTGTTTTCCATCCATCTATTTACTTCTGCTTATCCAAGTCAGGGTTGTGGAGGCGCTGGAGCCTATCCCAGCTGTCACAGGGCAAGAGGCGTGTCACAAGTGTATCGCAGAGCTAACACACTCACATCCAAATTAGAGTCCCCAGCTGACCTAACATGCATGTCTTTGGACTGGAGGAGGAAGCTTGAAACGCCTCACTGAAAGACTCCAGTCGGCTGGTGGAACTGAACTGAGTGCAGATATGGATAATAGGAACAACTTAAAACTGGCAAATTCAACTCCACCACACTTCTGTCTGTCTATAACTATAACAACAGCCTTGTACAAGCTGAGTTTGGATATAACCCAGTAAAATTAAACTGAATTTCTGACAGACAAGTGACTCGCTGTTTTGTTTTGCATTTTTATCGAAAACCATATCCTTCTAAATCTCCCAAACAGACGAGTCGAGACTTTATCATTTCCCAGTCGGCCTCAACTTTTTGGGACGAAGATTTCCTTTGCACCACGACACTTTTCCTAAACAGGCCCATTTTTCATACTTTCATTTAATGCATGAAAGCGCTGAAATGCAGGAGACATCAAGTTACAGATGACCTCCTTGGCACCGATCATACCGACTGCTCCATTTCAGTGCTTTCAGACCTCGGGTCAGTTTTGCACAGCAGATCGAGCTATTCTGCTTGAACACCTTTGTAAACCTCTTGGGTCCGATATTACACTTGGTTAGATCCTTGCAAAACCCTTCCCTCACTGGAGTTAAACACGATAAACAAAAGCAAGGCTCTTTTATCCCGAAGTTAAAATATAATCAGAACCTTTTCTTCTTTTGTCTGCGATGTGTTTTCTGCATGCATGCTTTAATTTGATTATGCTTGGACTGACTCTGTCCTAACAAGAAAGCCCTCCAGCCAGCAGCAAATAACCCAACCCGACACAGAGAAACATGCTGTATTTATGCTGCCTGTAAATCTCAGAAGAGATTGTAGGATGTGGTTTCATAACTGTGAAATGATGCCGTCTGAAGCATCCCGATCACTCTCCAGTCTAAAGGGAGAGCTGGGTTTGTATATACCGAAATGTCTCAGACTCACTCCAAGCAATCACACCAAGAGAACGACTGGGACTAAAAATAGACACAGCTCAGAGCTGGACATCGGATGTGAATGACATTTCCATTTCCAAGGAATAGGGCGTCTATTGTGAGATTGCAGTTTTGTGACAGAGGCCAGCAAATTGGAATTATAATGACATTTTCTAGTTTCTCTTTAAAGTTTTTCCAAAGTTTCAAAGACAGACAAAAACTTGTTCGATAATCAGACTGAACAATCATTTCATTTCACTACATCCTCCTGAGGACATCTTAGATCTGACAGCGATTAAGAAGCTAAGACAAAGCTACATCTACACAATCAGATACACATTTTGCATAAATGATACATCAGTTTCAAAATGATAATAGCATTAATTAACATGCAGGCTTTTAAATTACCCTACCTGCTTTTCTAACCAGTTGCCTGATCTGTTTCTTTTTATAAGGCATTTATTTTTGTACTTCTTCTTTTTGCTTCTGAAGCACTTTTGAGTAAATTAGCGAAGACACAGTGAGGCTAATCAAAGTCTGATTAATGGCACTGCAGATGGCCGCACGAGGAAGCATTACTGTCCCAGTTTCATAGCTGAACTATTCCTTTTGCCAAAAAGCTGGGAAAAATTATTTTGATAACCAAAGTTAATTTTGTGGACAAAATGGATTTGTGAACAGGCTGATAACAGGCGCTGCCTCTGAAGCCTAATGCCATCATTTAGTTCAGTGGCAGTCACAGGCGGACTGATGCTCCTCTCTGAAAGAAATATGAGCTCAGCATAGTTATTCATTTCAGGGCAGCACTTTTAAATCAATAAACAAAAGAAACGCATGCAACTGTCTCTCAGCTGTTTGTGTTTTTACTAATGTTTAATTTCTTTTAGGTTTTAAAATGAATTAATTAGATGTAGTTATACATTTGGTCTGGTTTCAGTAGTTTGAAAGTGCTGCATCAGGAAAAAGTAGTTTAAGGGTTTGGTTTTTTTTAGCAATTAGTCTTTGGATTTATTTATTTACCTGGCAGGTAATGAATCAAACCACACAGCACAGCTATAGAGGCTTATTCACCTAAAAAGAGGTCCGGTTATACAGTGCAGCAGCAGGATAGCGACAGGCATTTGAGACACTCACCCTAAAGAACTCCTTAGTGGAGCCGGAGTCTAAAGTCCCATAGGCGATCTCTGTCTGCTTGGCCAGATCCTCGGCACTTTCAATGGGAGAAACCATCCTCTCCACAGTGAGGAAGGCAGCCAGGTTGGCCGTGTAGGAAGAGATTATGATGAGGGTGAAAAACCACCACACTCCTCCCACGATACGGCCGGACAGAGACCTGAGAGGAGTAAAAAAAAGGAAAAGAAAAAAGAGAGCAGAGGTAGAGACAGGAAATCAGCATGCTCACATCAACATGTTGGGGAGGAAGGGATCGTTTCCCATCGTGTCTCCTGTGTTTGTCTAGAGGTTTATGTTGGGGTCTTTTTCCATCTCAATATTTTTTGACTCTAATAAGGTACATCTGCATCATTCATAGTTTTAACCCCCCCATTCATAGTTTTAACCTTATCACTGTCTGAAACCAGCTGTTTTTGTGCTTAGAGCAGTCTTTGCTGCTCATGATTTGAAACTTTGGCCATCACCTACCTCTGTAACAGAATATATATAACAGAAAATAATGACAGGTCCTGATTACCTAGTAGAAGAAGATACTAAGGAGAATTTATCCACACATCTCTGTTGATGCATGCTAATACAATCTTGAATACCTGATATAGCTAGTGCACACCACTGATTAACTCTCTGAAAGTAATCACTGAGCCTCATTAACTCAATGCAAGTGTGTCCACATTTAGTTCTGGAACTATTTCAGGTGTGCAGCCATCCTGGACATCCAGGGGCACCCAGCCCAACAGCCGCCCCAAGGCTGTCAGACCCGTGATGCCCCAGAATCTCTGGTCCACAATTAGCCTGAGTTCTGCCATGTTTTATCATTTCTTTTAAAATCTCCTTGATGAATTAAAGCGAGCCCCTCTCTGCAGTTTAATGTCAAACAGCGTAGAGTACTTTTTATCGTGCCAGGTAGCTGTGGTTTATTTTATGCTTTGATGTAGTTCAAAATGATGTACGGCTCTCTACCTACAATTTAAGACCAGAGAGGACAACTCTGAAGTATAAGCACCACGAGTCTGTTGCTGAAGTCAGGCTATGATAAGCCAAACCACTTCATCACACAGATACTCTCATCCTGCTCTCTGGTCTTTAACCAATTCTTCACAGTTTTCACAGCAGAGTAAAGGCTCCAACTTCAAATCCGTGCCTCGCAGTTCAACCCCGGGTACGTATTTTCAAATTTGACTATTCTCTCTGGTCCTCTGCTTTAACGATCACACACAAACTGACTCGACTGCTCTCATATGAACTCTCGTTCCTCTGTTTAAATGAGGACGCACTTCAATCGGAGTGAATCCCTGCATTGCAGATGCGCTGCTCTGGATTTCTCTTAATTTATTGTTTTCTTAGTTTGTTTTTTATAGTTTTGTTCTTGTGCATTCATGGTCACTTTACCAGACCTACAGTGTGTTTCAGAGATGCTGTGTGAGGACTCTACCAGTGTTATCTGAAAATTACTCATAAATGGAGTTAATCCTGAAAAGAAAATCACAGTAAGGTCAATTTCCATAAGAGATTAGTTGGTCTAAATGTGGTTGAACCAGAGCTGTAGCCACAAAAATGCCCTAGAGGCAACAGAAGGTGTGATTAAGGATTGGAAATCAGAGAATACATTTCCTCTTGTTAGAGCAGCCTGGGACCTGCTGGTCTGTGTCGGAGCTATAAGGAATAATTTAGCAAAAATTACAGCATCAGCAGTTTTAATTCAAAAACTGCATGTACTTTAAAGCCAACATAAAATCCCTCATTTGCTGCTTAATTGATTTTTTTTCAGTGATGTATTAGAAACTGAGAAATCTGCAAATTCCAGGTTTTCAGGAGTGGTGCCCTCTCTGGTTTTTGCTTTAAACATAACATTAAAAAAACTCAGAGTTAAAATTTCAATCAAATAAAAACAACAACATCTTTGACATATGACCAGTTTAATTATTCCATCAAACGTTGGGGAAATCTGTGAGAACCTTTGGTCAAATTAGCTCGCTTTAGCTCTTTTCAGCTTCTCTACAATCTTCCAAAGTCAAATAAGAGGAAGTGTCAGAACAAGAATCCTTGAAGAAGTCAGAGATGCCAGAACAGCGATGAGTAAACGGATGGATGAGTGAATGAGTACAGGGTATGACTGGATGGCCATTGTGTTGGAAAAATATATATAGTTATGGAACTGATATCATTTCCACACAATATACCCTATATGCACCAAGTTGATGACCGTAAAATGGGACATGCAGCAAAAACACGGTAGCCCTCCAAGAGTCATGAGGAAATCAAGCCCCTACTTTAAATCAAATGTAATGACCCCTGTGCATTTTACAGCCCTCAGCATGGTGGATATAAGTTATTTTGTGGATGCAAAGCATTGCTGCCAGCATGCAGCTTCAAAACACAAAGATGAGGAGTTGATGATGGTTTCTTGCTCATATAGAAATGGGAGGAAAGTGCAGTGAAGTGGAGCATGAGGTTAGGTGGACAGCCCTAATAGTGAAGCTCAAAATAACCTATATGCACCATTGCATGATGGGAACGCATGTATGGGACTATAAAATGCAACGAGAGATGACAAGGACATCGGAGATGTGGTGGAGTGAACACAACAAACCAACCTTGGTGAGATATCGCATCCTTGCTGCATGAAGGCACCCAGGGAGAACCACAGGCTATTAAAAATCCCAAAGTCGTTTGGAGGGTCAGGGGGGCTCTGAGGGTCTTTGGCCTCATCGTTTTCGTCCAGATGCCACTCATAAGGGCTGAAACGGCTCACCAGGAAGAGCACCACACTCACACCGATATAAGCAAAAACTATACACATCCAAATCTCATAGGCCAGTGGATCCAAGAAGGAGAACACCCCAGGCTTGGACTTCTGGGGCTTCTTAATCATAATGGAGATGCCCAAGCTCATGAAGGGTTTAGAGAAGTCTATCACTTCTTCTCGAACCAACGTTATAGTTAGTGGTGCCACAGCTATGTCAGCTCTCTGTGAAAATGGAAGGAGGCACAGACGGATTTAGTCTGACAGAAAAGAAATAATAACCAAACAAAGTGTTAAATTCTGTAAAAGAGTAAATATTGATAAACCTCAAACCAACTCAAACTGACAGCACACTCACAGAGTAAACAGAATGAACACTGTGAAATAGCACAGCTTAGTATATACTGAATAGCAGACCTGTGATAAAGCCCTTCAGAGGGGATCTGCCATTTAAAAATGAGTCACTCAGCATTTGTTAATGTCTTTGTCTCGATCCAAATCTCCTCCATGAATCAAGCGGAGGGTTGGAAGACAGAGGTGGATGAGCTTATGTAAGCAGTTCATGAAATGTGAATCAGCCTGTTAAATTCACCTCCAACAGATCCTCTGCTTTGCCTTTCAGGCTCATCAGTTAGTATGAGAAACAAATGCTGACAAATGTCTGCAGTGACTGGAACAGAATAGACTGCTGCTTCAATATTGCTTTTCCGGTCTTACTGACCGCGCTGTGTAACGTAATCCACATTAAAGAAAACTGAACACAAAGGATTCATCTCGCTGATAAATTCAGGAGGGGTATTAGGCAAAAGCAGCTGCCTATTGTTCATTGTGAATTTACATCCCAGCAGTTAATTGACAGCAATATAAAATTAGTGTTGATGCACAAATTCAGATGAGGCCTTGTCACGGCTCATTTAATTAAAATAGACGGAAATCTTTATCGGTCCAGCTATTAATACTGCTGTAGACATAACGGCAGAAACTACAGGTGTCAGATTGAGAATCAGGCACTGAATCACCGTCTGCATGCATATCTTTTTACATTCAGTCTTTTTACAGTCAACCGTGTGAGATGTTTTAGCATCGTTCGTTCAGCAGCTGAGGTCTCATAAAAG
This sequence comes from Oreochromis niloticus, assembly GCF_001858045.2. Classification (NCBI taxonomy): domain Eukaryota; kingdom Metazoa; phylum Chordata; class Actinopteri; order Cichliformes; family Cichlidae; genus Oreochromis; species Oreochromis niloticus. The sequence continues at coordinate 10,846,514 of NC_031975.2, forward strand.
ATGCAAATTGTCTTGTTCAAGCCAGTTCGGCTGTGAGTGATCCACGAGACACATGACAAACTCAGTTGAGTGGATTCTACAGGAGAAGGAGGGATTTCTAAAACGGACTCACTCTCCAGATAAATATGTTTATTTTTCTTTATTTTAAATGTATTCTTATGTACCGTATTTTCCGCACTATAAAGCGCACTTAAAATCCTTTAATTTTCTGAAAAATCAACACCTTAATTTTGAGGTGTTGATTTTTTGCGCCTTATGTATGAATTCTGGTTGTGCTTACTGACCTCAAACCGTTTTATGTGGTACATAGGGCACAAAAATCTGTCAAAAATGTACTAGTACGACTTTGGTAAGCTATGACGCCGGGTCTGGGTCCAAAACTCAGTTCGCTTCAGGTCCTAAAGTGAAACAAACACTGTAGCATCACAGAGAGTTAAAAACTGTCTAAATTCTTTCATCTTTAATAAAATGATCAGTGTTACTGCTTTACCAGGTGTAACAATTAAGTTTAACATGCAGGCATCCATGAAAACATTAGATTTAACGGAATTAGAAGTTAGCATGAAGTTAGCTTGCTAGTTTTCACCTAAACATGATATAGCATGTTCTGACTGAGAGATTTCTGAAAGAATTAAAACGTACAGCTCTGCTTTCAATTCCAACATAAATGAATACAGAAAACTAAACAGTAGTGACTTTTATAGGGTTACTGAAGTTGGGCTCGCTGGTATATAAGGATGTGCTACGTGGTCGCTAGCGACATAGCTATGTTAGCATAGCATAAACACAGTGAAGCTGGAGGATAAATGCTAACTTTTTTCCACTTGATAGAAGTTATGTGAGGGTTCCTGATGTTTAGGGACAAATGCAATCGCATGGCAGGATGCTGTAAATGGACCAAACTTCAGTCAGGAGAACAACTGAGATAATCCATCCACAATACGAGGTTAGTCATTAATATACTGCAACAACATGAGAATAGAGCAGCTGCGAGAGAATTCAGCATTAATGAATCAATGGTACGGAAGCGGAGGGAGCAAGAAGAATGAGTTGAGTAAAGTTTGACTTATCTGAATGTTTTGTTTCACTTAATGCGCCTTATAATCCGGTACGCCTTATGTATGGAAACAGACCCGTTCATCGACAGTGCACCTTATAATCCGAAAAATACGGTAGTGTAAAACTGTTTTCTATCACATATGACTGAAGCTTTAAGGGATTAAATGGCTATAGACAAACTTACTTTGGTCAAGAAAAAACTTGGTTAATCTGATAAACCTGGATGTTTTACTATGTTCTTTGTGTGACGAGCTGAGTCACAAACAATGACCAAAGACTGACAGTTTACAGAAACACAGGCAGACTGACACTTACCCCATAGACTAGTTCACCCACCATCCCGTTCCACGTCTTGGTCTCTGGATCTCTGGCTCCATACTTCCCGTCGGGTACTATTGACAGCTTATACTTTATCCCCACATGTTTTGCAATTTCAGAAGCTAAATCGACACAGTAGCCTTCATATCTGTCATTCCCCTCCATCTGCATATAGTTTTTCTTGTACATCACATATGGAGCTTCCTGTTAATTAGACATAATTTTGAGTTCATGGTAAAGCAAGATCACATCCACAGTGACCAAACCACGTGGGTCACATGAGGCCTTTATTCGTACTGCTGCATGCACACGTGCAGGGCACGAACAGATGAGGGGAACATATAAATAAAGACAAACAGGTTAAACACATGTACGGGCACGTTAGTGGAGGACTGGGGGTGGGGTGGGTGGCGGGGGGACTAGGCCGACTGCACCGACGGGAGAAGCAAAGCATCTATAACTGAGTGCAAAGTGCAAAGCAGGATGTCGGGCCTCCCTCATGCTAACCTGATCCAGAAAATCTAAATCTGCAGAAATGGGCAATAGGTGGGGGGTTGCGTGTGCTTTGCATCAGCGAAGGCACAGGGGGCAGGACGAGCTGAATGGAGCACTTTTCCAGTTCATAAAGTAAACGTCAGTGGCAGCAGAGAGATTAAAGACATCAAACACATGGAGATTACCTCATTTCATCGAACAACTTTTTTTGAAAAAGGTCTGAATCACACCACAAAAGTAGTTTAAGCTGGTTTAATTTGCTTTTTTAAAATTTGTTCCATTACGACAATAAAATAATCTGCCCATCGCCTCGATTATGCTAATGTGCTTTGCCTCTGTGCCTTGATTGTTGTATCATTCCTCCAACATGTAACATCCAAAACATGTTTGCCATTAAAGATGAACCAGTGTCACCTTGGGGGGGATATTAAGCAAAGCTGTACTTACTTTGTCGTATGGCACGCACATGTTTTCAGAGGTTATTCAGCTTAATAGAACAGAATAAATGCGATTTCTTCATGGGAGACTGTTGGCTTTTGCTGATGTTTTTGGAGCATTCAACAGCATGGCTCCTGTTGAACTTTAAACTTCCACATCCCTTTCGCTCCGCAGTCTTCGGTGTTATGGAGACACAAAAATGAAAGAGCTGCACCCCAACAAAGCGAGGTAGTCCTTTCATTAAACGTTTTCTTTAATGTCATGGGAAGTAATAAAAACAACATGAAGTTAATGAGATGACTGTGATGCCTCTAAAAACAATAATTGCTTTCTGTTCAAATCAAAATCATGTCTGGCAGAGAGAAAAAATAATGCAATGGCACTACACTTCTTCATTTCTTCCCTTGCTCTAAACAACGCTTTACTTCCAGTCTAGGTAAGATGAGTATGAGTTTCCAGACACTGAAATGGGAATGCGTGACTATTCCATTCTGAATTTGTCTAAGATGCAAACATAATAGGCAAAGTCAGAAAGACAGAGAGGCCATGGTTTTAAATGTAAGATAAGGCGCACCTTATCTTACATTTAAAAATGGCTGATGATCACTAAACTGCAGCTACTGCCTGCAACTGATCTAACTGACCTCACCGCTGCTTACTCCTGGAGCGCTCTCATCCTCATTCAAATTTTTTAACTAAGTAAATTTTAGACAAGGGATAAACAGCCAAAGGTTGCAGCCATTGGCTGTTTACATCCTCCTTGTATGCAGATCATTTCATGTCTCTGGTCCAGCATCACTGACAATTTACTTAATGAGAGGGAAACATTTTTACTTACGTATGCACTGAATGAGAACACGATGTGTATAGTTATCATTACCAAAGCCGTTATTGTGACGTCACTACTACAACAGCCCACTGTAATATAAAAAAACCAAAATGCTTTGGCACCCACACGGATACAGTTGAAACACTCTTTGTGAATCGACTGTTTCAACATGTAGTGAGTGGATGGAAAGCAACTGAAAATAAAATAATTCTACCCTCCCAGGACAGATTGCAACAAAGGACACCTTGACCTTGAGTGGCAGAAATCTTAAGGTGAAACATTTAAAACCCTGCTTGAGTGTGTACCATAATAGTAGTGACCACAATTGTTCGGTTTTCCACAGAAGAGGACTCGTTGGTGACCTGCTGATCCATTATATATACAAATTTTTCGTACTCATTCCAGTAGCCGATCTGAAAACAACACAGAGGTCCGCAGTTATTTACGAGAAGCAGAAAGACATTTTCACAGTAGACCCTCCGAGTTCACGTGAGCTGGTCGGGTCTATCTGTACAGCTGGAGACGGTGTCGGTTGCTCCTGATATATGATTTAATAAAAAGCTCATAGTGGTTCTCCTCACTTCACCTGGGCTACACTTCAGCAGAGTAGGAGTAATCTATTCCTGGCTCAGCAAATGTTCTCTTATATAACAAGAAAGCAGCACCCATAGAGCACTGGAGGACTGATAAAATTAATACCAGCAAGAAAAACCTAATAATCTAAAAATGCCTTATCTAGCCAATGCAGTCGATTTTTTTTCTCTTTCTATTAATACTACATAAAAGACACACATTATGATCTAACACAAACAAAGCCTGGCTTGTTGCTGCTCAACCTGAGATGATTCCAGTAGCTGTATTATGTTTATTTCTGCTAGACTCTGATTTATTCAGCCAAGAAGAACTCTCCCATTTCTGGAAGCTATAATTCGCAGTACTCACTCTCTTGTCACTGTAGATTGTCTCACACTGTGATTGGATGAAGGGGGGTGGGGGGTCTGTGATGTATGTTGTCTTGTGAACTGAGCTATGTGGACATTATGGGGCCACACCTTTACGGTGCCAGCTTTGTGGGGGCTTCAGTGTCACGGAGCTACCACAGCTCTTACGGGTGTCACGTGTAAGCGCGTGTGTGTTTAGACGTTATTGTTTTCACCTTTGGCCTGCCCGATTATACAGTAGTGTAGTACTTACTAATGTGGAGTTGTATCACAGTGTAATGGAATTGTTAAGATTCAGAAAGGTAGTCAGAAATAAAAAAAATCTTGGCGTTAATAGTTTTTTTTTTAAAAAACAAACACGCGTAAAACACAATCTTTTCACCTTCAGGCTCAGGGTTGATGTGTGGGCGTGATTTGCTCCAGTGCCTGTACCTTACAAACTAATGGGGACATAGACAGTGTCCTGCCAGAGGTAGAGAAGAACAGGTCCCAATCTTTTAGCATCTAAACTAACAAACATTGACAAGCGCTACAGCTGACAACTTAACTAGCTAACTGGCTTTTCCAAGTGAGTGCACTCCCTCACAGCAGTTCCTTTAGCAAGCCAAAGGCCAAGGTACAGGAGAAGACATGTGTCCATGCTTGTAGGGTAAATGGACACGTTGTAGTTAAATGCTAATGTGTGCTGCAGCTCTTACCTCTTAGCTGTTTCTGTCCATGTCAAAAACTTTGGATCTTCTTCCTTATGCACACTTTTTTGTTTCAAAACAGTACAAAGTACAAATCTTTTTACACTGAGCCTGTAAGTGTTGCTTATGCTACTAATTTGTACTTCACTGTCATAGTTCCAGTCACATACAAGTAAATGTTGCTGCTTAACCAACTAACATCATGTTGGCGGTTTCCTGTAAAAACACTCCATTATGACTTATTTGAAAGGGTGGTGTGGTGGTTAGCGCTTTAGCTGTTAGCAATCTGTGTGGAGTTTGCATGTTTTCCCTGTGTCTGCAGTGGTTCTCTCCAGGTACTCTGGCTCCCTCCCACAGTCCAAAGACATCTGTGGGGCTGATTGGTGACTCTAAATTAATTGTAGGTGTGAATGTGAGCATGAATGTTTGTCTCTCACCCTAGGACAGCAGGGACCGTCTCCAGCCTGAATTGGATAACCAGAATCGATGATAGATGATTATTTGAGAGAATTTCTTAAATTAAAATAACAAGACCTGAACACTAGTTTAAAAACTTGCATTTAAATATCCATGAATATATGTCTAAACAGTATGCTTGTGAGTATACTCAATTATTATTACATTCTTAGTAAGTGTGAGGTGATCACAATTATTCATCCATTCTCCAAAACTTCAAGCTTCCATCTGCATGGCTTGGCTGATTCTTGGTGGACATATTCCAGATCAAACTCTCAGAGGGAGCGGGAGCTTACATGATTTGAGTTGGATCAGAAAGCCCGGGCTACTGGCAGCTTCTGTCCAAATCAGTATCAACCCTAACTTATGTAGTGCCAATATGCCCAGAGAAGAAAATCCCTCAAAAAATATATGCTTCAAATTTGCTTGTGCTTGTGTAGTTATATGTAAAGCACATAGCGTGGGTCTGTATCATAAACTCAACCTGCAAAGAGTATTTTATTATAGATTTTTAAATTATGACATCCAAACCTTAGTGCTCACTTACCTTCCTGGGGCCGCCTGGTTTCATCTCGTACACGTCGATTGTGTAATTAGATCGTCGACCAAATGTGTCAAACTGGATGTTTCCTGTCATACCTTGTACTTGGACCTGCCAGGCACCAAGAAAAGCATCATACCACCTGTTCCTAACATACAGCATGTGAGCAAACCACACGGTAACGTGTGTCATAGGGCTGTGATATAAGGCTCTGCTTCACCTTTTGGTCTCATTTTCAATCAGCTAAATCACTTCAAATAAAGACCAAGTCCATTAGGTCAGACTAACTTGGAGCACCAGAAGCAGGTTTCTTATAATTGTTTGCTCACGTTGCAGTACGTAAGGAATGGATGTATTTACAGAATAACATGGTTCTAGTAAGCTTCAAGGAATTAAATATAGTGTAAAAGGCAAAAATCTTTAGCCAGCCCTCATTTCTTGGGTATTTTTTCTTTTTTTCAAACCAACAAAATAATTCTTAAAGTCCTCTTAGCTGAATCACTGAGACAGTGCAGGCTCTCAGTCCTACCATTTTGAGGGCTCTCTCTATGTCGATGCCTTGGCTCCAGGGCACTGCAGGGTTGGCGAGGCAGTCGCCCGCACTCCCCCTACGTGACACGTCCACTCTTTGCCGCCGAAGATACCGGAAGGCCTCCGCGATCACGAGGATGGCATCGTGGGTGAGTGCTGATGTGTACTGAGTCAAAGGCCAGAAGAAATCCCAGTGATGCACCAATGACATCACACAGACCCAACACAACAGTGAGCTGCCGTCAGAGCAAGGTTACCGCAGAGCGCTGCTCGTGTAAAACAAGCGAGACGAACTGAACTGAATCCCTGAAATGATTCGCACTGACATATTTTCTCTGATTGAAGCCAAGTTACTACCCTCAAACTCAGAAGATGAATAGCGACGGCAGCCTTTGAAGATGTTAAATAAAAATGCAACTGCGGCAGCTTCGCCTCACTGACCTTCAGCGGAGTGTTTTTGGCTTCTGGGAATTCTCTTTCATCCAGGCGCTCCCAGCGCTGGAGGAACTGCTGGACGATGGGGCTGTCTGGGCTGATGATCTGGAAGCCTGTGATGTTGGCTCCACCAGAAAAGACCCTGTCCAGACTCATGTTGGAAAAACCCTGAGAGCAAAGAGCACAACTTGGTGGTAGTGGAGAAAAGGATCATTAGGAGAACAGGAAAAAAAAAAAGACGAGAGATTTAAATCTGCTTTAGCTTGTCCACGCTGAGTAACTTCATCGATTTAATTGCACCATTCGGTTTTAAGTCTAACACAACTATATATTGAGAGAACCAAGTTTGACTGTGCTCCTGAGATGTATCCACTGAGAACATTGCACTTCTTTGCACAACGTTGCATCACACACAAGCACTGCTGCTACGAGTTTTCCACTGAGTTGTGTTGTGCTGTTTCAAGTTGTGAGCTCTCACCAGGTTGGCGAGGATATAGTGGTATCCTCTGCTGTTTTTTCCTGAGGTCACCACCTACAAATTTGCAGAAGAAGACACGGAGTGAGTCAGATTCCCTTCCAACAACACTGAGAACATTAAGAAACACGAAGACTCAGATATGACAAAGACCTCCCATTGCAGAAGAGCTGACAGAAAGAGAAAGAGAGAAGACATTTTAAAGTGACATTCGGGAGTGCAAGAGGGAGCGTGCGAGCGCATTTGTACATTTGTGCACGTTTGCATGAAACGCACACATAGTGGGGAGAAACTGTGATGACAGCGCTTGTTCCTTTCCATTAACTTCAACATGTAAAATAAGGTCAAGGCTTCGGCAAACCTCCCTCTCTCTTTTCTTGCAGCTGCCTCTGCTCTGCAGTCTGCCGCTTCCTGCTCCGCCTGTCTCAGTTGCGCACTAGACTTAATTAAACCCAAAATGTTGTACAGCACCTGTCGGAGCCAGCCGACACAGAGAGAGCTGCATCCGCCGATCTCTTTAAACTTCTTCGCCGGCTCAATCTCGCTCCCTCTCGCAGGCGCTCGCTCCCTCCATATATTCTGATTCGCCATCGAGTGTGAGGCTTCAAAAAGATACTGCGGGGGTGGAGAGTTGCTTTTTTTCCCTGTCTTTTCACTTTCTACACTCCTCCACAGTTTCGATAAGTATACTCAGCCACTGAAATCATCTAAATGTTAAATGTCCAGAGTGATAATGATATCACACTGAAGAGATTTCACAAAGGACTCGGATAAAGATGAGGAATATTACAACTTCACCGAAACAAGGAGAGCATCTCATTGGTGGATTTCTACTCATAGACAAATTATGTAGCGTTTTACTCAGAGGCTCCTATTTTTGGGGGTATTTTTTTTTAATCTTTATTTAACCAAAGGTGAAATTCTTTTGAAAGCAACAGGACTAGGACTAGATAGCATAACCAAGCATGCTTTTATTTTATGGCAGGGAACACCAAAACTCCCAGAGAGAAGCAGCACAAGCATGGACCACATAGCTGCGTTTTCATCAACACCTGTGTACTATAAAAACCTGTTTTCTGCCTAATGTCTCATAATATTCCCCATGATGCTGCAAGACTGGCCCTCTAGCAAGATTATGGCATTTCAACATTAAATCAAAATTTTGTTTTCCAGAAATGCAAAACAATTTCAACTCCTGATCCAATTCCCTCAAAAGGAAAAACATTCCTTGAAGCTTTGCAGCTCGCTGTCTTCCAAATGGTCTCGAATAGCTTTTCATTTTCCCGCACGTGAGAGAGAGCCAGAGTGACCCGAGTGTGGCGAGCACTTAATGAAGCTGCAGCGCCTGGAGTGACTGGCTACGACTCTCGTTTGTCACACACTCAGGCAGGCGGCGCAGGACCTCACACTTCTGCGCAAGCTTTTAGTCTGGACAGAGGGCCAAAACGAAGAGAAACAGATGCGTTTAGAAATGTACCTGGCTTAGTGTGAACATGGCCGTGCCCGAAGCACTGCTTAGCTGCTAGAACAGAATCAGGTGTAAACGTTCACTGCTTACTGCAGCGCGGCGTGTAGGCAATAACTGGAGGTGTGAATGATATACTGAATTCAAAGCACTCTGAAGTCGGTTCATGGTGCATGCTTCATACTGTACTAAGTAGCACCTTCACTGTTGACTGCTACAGTCTTTTACAGCCATGATTCAAATATTAAGGCTGTGTTGGAAAGCAAATGCTTTTTTTATATGTTGCATCGTAGTTAAAAAAAAAAGCTTTTTTGATATACTTTCATGCACATTTGGTTTATAGATTCATCACCTAGCTTTCAAACCTGATGAAGTTTTGATTTGCAAGAGGAGAAAAAGAAAATGTGTTTACCACCTGGCTTAGCAGTCATTACTGTAGGATGGCAGCGAGCCAAGGGAAGGACAGCTATACTAAAGTTCTGACTGAACAGTTTCTGAGTGACTCTAGAAGATAACTCAGATATTATGGTTCATGATCAGAGTGATTATGCCCTTTACTATTATTACTCTGTGATGTAGTTGCATTAATATTCATTATAGAAATTATAATGAGGACAAACATAACAATTCTCTGCAGGTTTTTTCATGTGCTGTCAAGCCCTCCAATATAGTTTACAAGGAAATTTTCATTACTGTCTATTTTCATTTTCATGTATCATGCGCACTACAGAAGTTCTTGTAATTTGATTTGATTTGCCACGGGATCTGCTCCCCCCTCTGCCGGCAGAGATGTTCTGGAAAAGAAAAGGAAAGAAAGAAAGGGAAAAAAAAGCATCTGGGCATAACAAATAATTTTAGGATCACGATGCTCCAGTTTCACGATCCCCTGAGATAATCGCTTTTTGTGTATATGTGAAACCACCGGGAGCCTGGATGAGGTCAGGCACTACCATCGCTGAGAACAGCAACACTTTTAGTGTCACAGGACTTATACTTTCCTCTGTGTCACAATTCATTTCTTACACAACAGCCTCCTCAAACAGCAAAGGGAAAACAAGACCTGAAGCCTAAAAGCAAGAAGAAAACCTGCAGCCCTGATTGTTCTGACTGTCTTCTGAATTTTTAATGCTCTTTGAATGGGAAGGACGGTCTACGTGTCATGCCCTCCCAACTGTTTTCTACAGTAAATGTTCCTGTCTGGGAGAGAACAGCCTCGTGCGTCTGCCACGATGCTATCCATGAAAGCTGATTCATAATACATCAGATTAAGATGTTCTGACTGTGGAAACAAAAACTGCCATGTATATGCTGTTAACATAAAGGCGCTGCTGTGAAGCTTTAACTACAAGTAGCCACGTGAAGAAATGTTTTTAGGAGTAGGTCCCCATTTAGTTGGACAAGTGAGCAAAATAACACGAAACAGGGTCTGAAAAGTGAAGCAACCTGTATTTTTATGGACTTTTGCAGTTACAAAGAAGTTCTGTTGTTCAGAAATGGAAAAAATGCCCTCCAGGACCCTTAATTCATGACCTCAGTAAACACTTTCTAAGAGAGTTTATGGACTCAGTCACTACTTCAGATCTTAATAAATATAATGTGTATAAATTAGTGCTGTCAGCGTTAATCTCGTTAAAATGACGTTAATGTCATAACCGCATTAAAGCGGCGTCAACACGTTAGCGTGGTTAGCTTGTTAACGCGTCAGCGCCGTCCTGCCCCATGCACGGGGTGATCTGCGTTAACTTGCCGACGGAGATTTGCTGCGTTAATGCAGTTATGGCGTTAACGTCATTTTAACAAGATTAACGCTGACAGCACTGGTATACATACATGGAATAAATACAATATGTATTACACAAATAAGCTTAATTCTGGTTTTTATACCAGCGTTGGTATTGGTATTGTTACACTTTGGAGACAGGTACATTTACATTCCAGCTCTCCAAAAACCCAGCTGATGATGATTCATCTCATAAGTCATGGCACACTTCTCTCCGCTATATAAGCTGCCTTTGTAGGTTAAAAGTATCAGTATCGTTTATGGTATCTGCAGCACTGCCCCCGTTTTTACTTGGTAACGTATTGTTAAAATTTGCAGTATTGCACAGCACTACTGGCTGCTGACGGTAGATTCAGATCTATCAGACAGATGGAAGACAGAATTATACTGAACTACTAGTTAACTGGCATCAATTTTGTAAAATATCAGGCTCTTCTTTAAGTTGAGCTCTCATTCCACAACTGATGTCCCATCTTAGCAGTTAGACGCTGGCATATCAGCAGGATATCTCTAAGTGCAAATATGAACTGATTTTTAAACTGCGTTGTTAAAAATAAAACACAATGCATCATCTTCCAACCCACGCTGGTGCATTACAATCAAATGAATCATAGCAAACAGACAGATAAACTCAGCACGCAGTCTCATGTTGCATCCACACATTAGTATTCACCTCTTGGTTGAAGGCATAATCAGAAATGTGGGTTCGTCTCACTGCACCGTGGAGGAGACAAACTGTGACTCCAGAATACAGATAGAGACTGAGTGGTTGTTTCAGGTCTCAATTATATTTGTTTGTCTGCCCTCAGGGCTCCTCGGGTTCGCATGTGTGGATGAGCAGGTCTGTGCTTTGCTTTCTGTGGCTTGCCTGAGCTGGGCCGAGCTGCAGGGCCATCAGCCTAAAAATTCCTTGGAGAATTCACTTTAATTAAGCAGGCTGGAGCCATCCAGTCCTGCACTGAGCTGGATGGCTGCCCAACAGCCTTCAAGCCTCTTTTCCCACTGATGGAGACTTCTTCTTTTTTTTTTTTTTACAGTGATTTGTCATCTACCTTCTTCAGAACCACAAGTTAATAACTGTCCTCTTACACCAGACAACTAATTACTGCTATGCTACTCAAAAGAGGGCAAAATGTGAGGAGGGATTTAACTGTCACAGAAGCGTGCATGGACTTACCTGTTTACAGTCTGTTTAAGCTGCTGATTCTTTCATTTGTAGTAGCCAACAGCTACACATTTCTAAACTTCACACAGCCGTCTTATTGAGTGCCAGTTTGAACAAAAAAAAAAAATGTCTATGAAGTTCTAATGTTCTCACTATCCTCTCTGCAGCTGAGCACCTGCCAACTCTACCATTTGCATGCGTCTGATGTTGTTTTTCATTTGCTTTGCTTTTAATTTACACTTCTCTGGGGTCTCTTTTTGGAGGCACGGGCTACAAAGAAGCCTTCTACAAAAACTTGCTCTGTTACACTCTCTGTTTTCCTTTTTCAGAAGCCATGTTTCCTTTTTGCAGTCAAAGTTAGGCAAAAGAAAATGAAGGCACAGATAGCTTGCTTGTTGTGGTTATTTGAAGGGCATTACAGTTCAAGTTGGGACATCACACACTTTTCATGTCGCTCTTTTATATTTGTATTTGTCGCTATTTGTCTTTAAATAGCTCTTCTTTGGATTTTGGCTACATTTTGTTCTCTTCTCTGTTTAGATGATCTCACTCTGCTTCAATAATGTTAACGTCCAGGATCTCCATTGTGTGTTTTCTATCCAGGTATGCTTTCACTGCACAGACAGTGTGTTTATGATCATTGTCATTCTGAAAAATCAAGCTGTTGCCAAGATGTCCAACCCCACTGGCTGAAATGAGCCTGCACTGTGTATCACAAATGGTTGCAGATACTCACTGTTGTACCTCTCTTCCGACCTCCTGTGGACTAACTGACAACAATCTGAACCAGAAATATAAAACTTCATCTCTCCATCAGACCTGTTGCTTCTGATTTTAAGTTCTTGTGTAATTTGGCACAACTCGGCTTTTCTCCTTGTTTCCCTTCCTTGAAATCCACCCTTCCACTGAGACCATTTCTGCAGAGGCTTTTGTGAAAAGTAGATCAATCATCTGAAAGCCCAGATGCATCTCTGACTTGTCTGACTTTTTTTCCCTGTTTCTCAAGGACATGACTTTTAGATACTGTAGATAAGCCTGCCACTTATCCAGTTTTCTCACTGCATATCATTCTGAAAGATGTTTTTCATTCTGGGAATTGCCTCTCTGATGCAAAAATGCAATTTTATGTCTATTAGACAGTTTTATCTTTGGCACTTTTGCAGTGTCACCTAAAGCAATAGGAACAAATTATATGTTTTTGCAACAGGCTGTTAGTTACAAAGTGCCCAAAGAAACTACAATTTAAAATGGGTTCTTCGGTGTCTGCTATCTGTAGACACAACACCGGTTCATCCCTTGAGTTAGGTGCTATTTATGCTTGAATGAATTCAGCGGTCAGTGGTAAGGGACAAAAAAAATGTACAAGACTGGACTGAAAATGGCTAAAAAAGCAGCCAATACCCAAAGAAAAACTTTTCAAGGTCTTCAGCAAGCCTGGAGAACTATTTCTTAAGAGTACTTTAAAAAATTACAAGAAAGTCTGGCTCCTTGTAAACAAAATATAGAGAAGCAAAGTTTGGTTTGAGACTTTTGCACAGCCCTATTTATATACATATATATATATAAAAAGATATAAAATCTCTAAGACGAGCTGTCTTACCAACCACTGATGCACAGGCTGTGAGTCGCAACCAGCAACCTGCTGACTGTTGCCTCACACTTAAAGACTGAGTGGGGGACGAGTGTTTGCTGTTTCTCGGTTGGGTTGTCAGGAACTCGTGTCTGCTACATCAGCGTCTTCTGTCAAATAACTTTTAAATACTTACTGGCGCAGGACAGCTTTCTTTTAAATTTCAGCTTATTTTTGTCAGCGACTGAAATACAATTTATCTTTATGTTTTGTATTTCAGTTGCCATATTTTCAGGTTTATTTCTTTTTATTTCTTGTGCTTGCATTTTTATCCAGACTGTGTATTTTACTGTGTATAATATTAGTTTGTTGTAATGCACTGTAATTATTTCCTGAGTTAGCATAGCCTGAGGTCATCTTATCACTGTTAAAGCTGCTTTTTATTATAAATCCAATAACAGCAGTCTAGACATTTTGCCATAATGTTCACTCCATATGTGTCTCGCTCACTTTTCACAGACTCCTTTAAATTAAACATACGCATGGTACGTTCATTGTAAATAATGGTGCACTGACTGTATCTCACAATCAGGCAATCTGTGCATCTTTTCAGTGTCTTTACCTTCCAATAAAAAAGGGCCTTGAGGCAACTGCTGTTGTTTGTTGGCGCTATAGAATTGAATTGAACTGAACTGAATTGAGTCTTTAAAGGATAAAGCAGACATACAAAACACATTTCCTATATCTGAAGTATTAGTAAAACCAGTGCTTTGCAGTGCTTTCATTTCTTCTTTTTTACGGGTGTACTCGCTAACCATCCTGGCATAATACTGCTCCCAACTGACTCCCTGTAGTCTGCACAAATGTGCATTATCAAATGTGTGCAGAGCTTGGCCAAAATCAGCACTGGTTGACTTGAAAATGTTCCCTCTAATTACATTTTTTTATTTTTTTTTGCAAGAACCTTGTTTTCAAAAGTGTGTGGCGCATGGAAGTGTGGAAACAGACCCCCTGTGATCAAGGTGTGGTAAAATTGTCCTATCATTAGGTTATACATACACCTACAGATACATTTTTAGAGATGTACATTGTGTGACATAGGCAGTATCACTCACACTGTTATGATTTTGCTTATGCTATCAGACATGTCCTGCCCCACCATTAGCTGGTCAGGATTATAGCTACAAATATCAATACCTTTAACAGCAATTCCCAACAAAGCAACAGCCAAAACTGCAATTTCCCTGATTATATAATAATGCCCCTATATATAGCATAATCTCATTTAACCTCCTAGGACCTGGCACCCACATATGTGGACACCACATTTTGGGATGTCTAGACCAAAATAATACACTTTGCTCTACAAGGGCCTGATATCCAGTTACGAGGACATTATACTGCCACTGTTCTATCGGAACTTAAAACGAATGTCCTCCTATGTGGATCTCATTTCTGTCAGAAACAAAAATCAGGTAAAAAAAAAAAACTCTGGAAATTCTTTGCTTTTACATTCATCAGGTCCCAACGTGCCCAAATATCAAAGAGAAATTAAAAATGCATGCCATGGAAGAGTTCGGGCCTTAGGAAGTTAAATAAAGCATTTTGCTTCACTCTCCTACTCACAGGGTGTGGAATTCCAGTGCACCTCTGGGTGTTCAGCACTTCTCCCATTTCCCTCCACAGCACCAGACAGGGAGAGTCACAATACATGGCTCAATTCCCACAAGCTCTCTGCCTTTCCAGTCTTTTTATCTCTCCCTCTGACTCTTCCTCTGTCTGTCAGCTGTGCAGGAGGAGGCTGGAGGTGATGGGTCCTCTCTTAGAGCGATAACAAATCCACTGTGCTTCTATTATTGATGAGAAGCCTTAGAGGTGTTTATCGCTCCGTCTTTACTTTACTGAAGAGATGAGCAAACTGATACTTTTACAGGTGGTGAGAGAGCCAGCAGAAGACCAAAACTCCCACAGCACATTTATCAACAAATAAAGCCTAGAAGAACTGAAACTGCCTCCTTGACTACAGCATTTACCGAACAGCAGATGTTTGCAAATAAAATGTATTAATGATGAGTTTTATAATATCCTGACAGAAGGCATCAAAAGATTTCAATAATAATTCGTCTGATTACTGCCTCACAGATTAAAAACTAAATCATGTCCACAACGATTGTTTCCTGATGCATGAGTGATCGCAGTTGTGTTTGCTCACTCCTGCCTTTGTGAAAGATCTTCCCTCAGGCTAGGAGGGTAGGCTATTTATAGTAGGCTCATTGTTGTTGCTGTTATGGGACAGTGTGTCCTACTTACACTGGGAGCTGATATTACATTAAAGCAAGTGTTGATGTCATAGCTCGTATAAGGAATCATTCTCAAGAGACACGGGCCTGCCTTGCCACTCTTATGCATCTGGAGAGATACTTGTCTGACAGATGCTGCCGACAAGGCAACGATTCACATTAAGCCACCGCAGAAGAGAGGTTATGATTGGATCGGTCAGATCTGACACAGAGTGACCACCGTTGTATGACTGGATAAGTTGAATCTAATACGGAAGCAATTTGAGAACACTTGAAGAAACCCTGGATCTAAATTTGAAGGGCAGGGAAAAGCAAACTTCTCTTGATTAATGAAAATGTTCGGCACTGTCACTAAAAATAATCCCCCGCATCAGAGGAAATGAAGACAGATCTGCAGTGAAGGTCAGAGTAAAACTCATAAGGCCTGCAATAATGAGGATCATTATGTAGAGGGCAGAAGCCTTTATACACAAATATCTCAGCGAAGAACAGAAGGCTAAGATGTGCCCAGGATTAATGGTTGAAATGCACACAGCACGCACACACACGCACACGCAGACTACATGTGGGCTTAATGGCCTTTGTTAACTCTGCTGTGCAGCTGTGTGCAGCGTCTGGAAAAAACCCCAACAACTTTCTGCTGTCAGATTGGTCACTGTTAATCCTTGTGTCTAAAACAGCAGCGTTTGCCAGTAAACACAAAAATGAGCCATGTGACGGTTCAAATACAGACTCACATGATCAGATTCTTACATTTAGTGAGAGTTTAAGTTTAGACAATCAAAACTACTCGATGACTGCATGATTAGCGAAAAATCTGCTTCATGGTCAAAAGAAACTGTATGCAGGTAAATGATGGGACATGAACACATGTGCTCCGTATGCCTGAATCTTTCCAAGCCTGTTTTCCTGCAGTAAACAGTCCGTCTGGAGATCTGGAGTGTTGAGCCCGTTTGAGTGCGGTGGACTCTTCAAGTTCAAGTCATAAAAGGATGGACATTATTTAATCAGCTATGATAGAGGCCAAAATGATGATCAAAGTCTGTTAAGAAATTATCTGCATTTACACCACACAAGGAAGGATGCATCCATTTTTCCAATACATTTACATTTTTCCAATCTTCTGTTTTCCAAATCCATTTTCATCCAGTAAATAAACAGTTTCTGAAAGCCTGTTTTGTCCCAATAATCAAGCCACATTCAGAGTCCCCTTTCTTCACCATTCTAATGCCAGGTTTGAACTACAACGGGTCATCTTAAACATGTTTACATGCCTAAATAAGTTACTGCCATATGATTGGCTGATTCTATCCCAGCTATCATAGGGCGAGAGGTGGGATGTACCCTGGAAGGTCGCCAGTCTGTTGCAGGGCTAACACAGAGAGACAGACAGTTTTGTTTATATAACTCCAAATTACAACAGCAGTCACCTCAAAGCACTTTATAGTGTAAGGTAAAGACCCTACACTAATACAGCGAAAACCCTAACAATGAGACAACTCGCTATGACCAAGCACTTGGTGAGGAAAGAAAATCTTCAAAACAATAGTGCAAATTAATGCCCAACACTACTGTAGCTACAGTCTATGGGGCAAACTCATTTGCAACTCGTCTAATTTTGGCACACCTCATAAACAGACTACAGTGTCTCACTTGAAAGGAAAAAGCTTTAAAAGTAATAAGTGTGCAGTGCAGTCGACAGCTACTCAGTGTTAGCATTACCTTCATTCTGAGCCTGTGGAGATAACATCAGCAATACTCTACTATTTAGCTTCACGTACCTCAAGAAGGCGTACACTTAAAAATTCATTTGCAAAATCTAATGTACTCACATGTGCACCAAACTAATCCCCCAAATGAACACTAATGATCTTCTGAGTAGATAGGAAAATTCTCAGTTAACCCTCATTTAATACGTTTCTGACAATGAAATATTCTCTATGGTGCAGTCACAGAGAGCAGCACACATTAGCAAACACTGAACCTGAATCAAGATTCGTGTGGGAAAACTGTAGCCGATGATCACCTAGGAAACAAGGATGAGAGAACTGTTTAATTCCTCCACGTGAATTAAGCCCAAGTGACCTCAAACAACGTGCATACACACACACGTGCGTGCACAGACACACACACAAAACAACAAATAACAAGCCTTAATTTAATGTACCGCCTTGCCTATTTTAAAATCAGTTCTAAATGAGAGTGTCAAGATCTGAGGCAGTCTTCACACATGCCAAGTGTTTAGGGTAATAATGAAAAAGGAATGAAAAGTGGGGAGCGGACCAAGCTAGGAGAATGGCGTGTTTTACTGGCAGTGTAGCAAGAAGTGGCGCTTGCAGCAAAAAGTGGGAAATAACATATTTCCTCCTTTAGAAACAATGGAACAAGCCGAGTCATGAGGCTGGAGGAAGAGTATATTTCTGAGGCAATCTTAGATTTACTTCCTGATATTCGAGGAAAAGAGATTTGTTTATTTTTTTAAGCAAGGCTGAATTGGCACTTTGCAAACTGAATACCTGCTCCAGTATCAAGTTGATCCTGTCCACCTCACAGTCGATGAGGAAGCGTTTCTCCTGCCGGCGGTCCATCTCCTCGATGATGCGCCTGTACTCTGTGGGGTCCACAATGTTCCCCACCGAGCGAGCTGTCACCTGCCAGTTATTGGCTACAGCAGACTCCATGATGGCTTGGAGGATTGCAAACCCTGGGGGAACAGAGGGGAGAGAGCTCCATCACACAACTGTCTTTTTGGATTTCAGAGCACACAAGAAGGAAAACGTGCTCAGAATCCCAAACTCCCTCTGTGCTGAAAAAAACAAAAACAAGGATATTGTGGCTTCCAGCAATGGTTTGTAACCAGTTTATTGTCATAAAGAATGTAAACTATTAACTGATAATGCATTGTTAACATGTTTAAACAGTACCAATCATCTTGTAGGCACCGCTCGCAGGGAGGAAAATAAACATGAGAGAAAAAAAGCGTGAAGCAAGTAAACAAAGAGGCGCGCTTCAGAGTAAAAACTGAGCTGTACTGGGGCAGCAGTCAAACAGTCTCCTGATACTGAAATATGAACAGCTGCTCGAGTGGATAGCTAGAAGAAGATCTGTTGCAGGGGTTTTTTTTGTTGTTTGTTTGATTTGCATTTTTTTTTTTTTGCCAGTCTAAATTCTGACAAACATTCAACACATTTCGCGTAAAGGTGGTAAGAAAAGCTAAAATTTGAGCTGAAATTAGAGATGCTTGGGAGCTCTTTCTTTACACTGCATATAAATTAAACAGACATGCTCTTGTAATTAGGCCTTTCCGGAACGTGCAGGTACAAGATTAATGAGTCTCTTCAGAATTAATATCAGGAACGGCTGCCAAATGTTTAAAAGGATCGTAAAAGACATATTTGACAGACAAAGCAGATTCAAGAGGCTCCACAAAGAATCCCCACAACCGATTAGCTTAAAGCTGCAGTTCTTATAACAAAGATAGATGCATTATAGAGCATAATTAACCATTAACTGGGAAATGACTGAGCTGTCCCACGCTGCCTTAGCAGTTTGTCACGGGAGGTCATCATTGCTATCTCTTCCCTGGTAGACTGAGGAATTTAAAGTTGCAGAAAGGAAAAACGATATGGAAGAGAAATGTCTGTGTTTCTGTGTATTAAAATTCACCCATGAAAGCTGCAATGCAAAAGTTTTCTTTTTTTAAAATCAGGGGTCGCAACAATAAGATATGAAACATGTACCTTAGCAGATGCAGTGAAATAGACGTCCTAAAGGATCCAGAAAGCACAATTGGTGCGACTCAGTGTATTTACTTTGCAGAGCTTACTGCACCTCGGGATGAATCAGTGGCTGAGGCACATGAAAGAAAGACGCTGAGCTAAGAGTAAGTTGGCTGAGCGGTGGCACATTAAAAGCATAGACTGTATATAAAAGAAAGCCACATTGTTATAATGGAGTGTGGTGGTTTACTAAGGAGATTAAGGACTGGTGGTCAGCAGTCATGACAGGGTGCAAAGGGAGTTTCTAAATCAGCTGAAAAAAACATCAGTGAGTGAGTGACATGGAAATAGAGCATACAGCTGTGTGTTAGCTTCAGAAACACCATGTTTTTTTAAAGTTTTTGTGAGCAGAGGGTAAAAATCTTAAACCTGAAACACTGTAGTGAAACAGTACACCTTGTTTATAAGATTCCTACTGCTAAGCTATGGTGTGGCATTAGTAAATCTGGATTAATAATTAAGGAGATTGAAAGAAAATGTAGGTAATACAAGCTTATTTGGGTTACACTGGTGCAAGATCGTTTTAAACAGGCTTGTTTGGATGATTGAGGCGAGGTTAAATAAAGTGAGTCATTGCTGCATGCTGCCTTTTTGAACTGATCAATTTGTTGCCAAGCAATCTGAGAGCCCAACAACACATTTGCAGGACGGTTGCAGCAGCTGATTTTTCAGAGCTTCCAGTGCAGCCGAGTCCAGGCCAAGACTTCCTGTTTCATCTGCCATTCATCAGTCACTGTTTACAAAATACAGATACATATTTAAACGAGAAGCACTCCAACAGCGCAAACCTCCGCCAGGGCAGCTCACTCTTTGGGCAGTATTTACTTTTAAGATAAATCTACTGGATCTATTCATTTTGTTTTTCTTTGTTCTTTTAAGTGTACTTTAGGAAGTTTGTAGTGCAGTAAAAATGACACATTTTGGAGTCCACTTGAAAGAAAGGAAGGTGTGGGATCAAATGACACATGGCATTTGGAATACATGATTCATTTCCTAAATGTTGGCAATGCAAACAAAGGTAGCTGAATTACAAGCACAGATTTAAAGATAAAATATATTTAAGGAAAGTTTGACCTTGTTTGACCTTGATGAAGAGGTCACAAATCCAAAGTAACATGATCTATATATAATCCCTATACATCATTCCCTATATGCCTATATGTTGTCAATACAAACAACAGCAATAAGAAACACAGTATAATAAGTATAATCACATCATTATCACTTTAACCTTCAAATTAATCTACTGACCTTGAAAGAAAGATCAGAGGTCAAATGTGAAATAATATTTTAAATCTTTATAGTGTACTTTCTATATGTTGACACGTTTTTTTGTCAATTTTTGACCAATTTTTGACCATTAAAGTTGATCTTGAAGACCTTATGGGTGGATGTAAGCATATTTTAGCTGTTAACGTGACTCCACTCTACACTCTAATAATGTAATTATTCAAAAATGATCAGGTGATGGTTTTAAAACTGCATTTCCACAAACGATGCCCCTGTTTTGCTCTTCACATGAACAGTTTCCCTGCATGTAACCGAAGCCTGCTCAAACATGACTTGTCAACACATGAACTACAAATGGAAACCGGAAAGCTTCCTGTAACAGAACCTTGGCCCTTGCCTACACACTAGCTATCCAGTGACAGTTCATCTCTGTAACAGCAGAACACAAACTGGCTTTGTTTAGATATTTATATAATTTAAAGTTGAAATATTCTTTCTAAATCACTCAAAAATCTCACTGAGTATATTTAAAATATCTTATACATCTTTTGCTGTAGGTAGGAAGACAGGTGACCTTTGAAAAGCCCAACCTGAAAGATTATAAATAAAGTACAGAAACCAAAAGAAGGACGAGCTCCTAAGACATAACAGCAGTAAAGAGATACATATGCACAACACATTGGAGATTTGCATCTCTTCTTTCTTTAAAGAACGGTACACAGGACACATCAAAAATGCATTATGGCAGAAGCTTACTACTGAGTCACAACTAATGGGCAGGAAAAAAAGTGCTGTTTAAGTCAGAGCAGGAACACTTCAGCTGACTAGACTAAATGCATCACATGCTGTTGCCCTTTTCTTTCACAGAAGGGATGAAACTGTTGATTCTATGAAATGATAGATATTATTACGGGAGCTGAATAAGCCGGTGTGAAATGTGTTTATGTAAATACAAGTGAGCTTCACAGCTTCTCTGCAGGAAGCAGGAATTACAAAAGCTAAATGAAAACTGGTTTTCACTCTGTATCCACATCAAGGGACACGCAGCCTCCCTGCAGCACAAACCACAGCGCATTCAACATCAGGGATACTCGAACTGTTATATCACCATCTGTGTGTATGTTTAAACATGTCAGCGCTCTTTAACACTTTAGGTAATTTTGGTTGGGCTACATGTTCATTTGTAGAGGTACAGGGATGTTTACCATGAAGGTTCTTTGAATGTTAAACATGGAGTTTTAATATTAAAGATTCTTGAATAATTCACTTGTTTTTGCCATTACACCTGAATTTTTAAAGCCAGCACCACGGAGAAATATCATTTGCTTGAAGCTACTTAAATTTGACCTTCACAGCCCAGAAAGATGAATTTGTGACGTCGGTACTAGAAGTCTGTTTTCACATTTATTGTTTATCCAGTGAAGGAAAGTTTCTCAGTCCACACCTTAATCTGAGTTTAAAAGATTAAGATGCAAATATGATTCTTTAAAGTCAAACTATAGCTTCCAAATTAGTCTGTGAGGTGATTATGATCCAAGAAGAAAAAAACTTTTTTTCTGCACACTGCAATCTCAACAGGATGTCTCTTTGAAAACTGCAAAAACTCCAGATGCAGACAAATCCCAGCTACTCTGTATGCAGACACTGTAGGGGTTGCTAAAAACTTGTTTTCTTGTACAGCAGCTCAAATTAACAAATGACAGGGAGTCCCACCATAGTTCTTTTTTTCAGGAGTAAAAGCTGAGCTGTTCTCACTGCTAAAATCCTTTTGAGTTTCACTGAAATGTTCAAGCTTTTGAAATATCTTCCTCTGTGATAATAATGACCGTTTATCAAGAGTGATTTCAAAAGATGGGTGTTAGGGCACGAGAGAGAGGAAACCTCTCAGTTTATAGATAAAACATACCTCAGCTACAAATGTACAGTATATTATGTTTTCACAGCTGAAGAAATATACCAGTGTATTGTTTTTTAAGCACTAAAAGGCATCAAAGTTAGCTGACTTAGCATCTGAGAAAATAAGCAATATTCTGGGGCTTACTGTGGAACCAGGTGCTGGTCACTGTTTATGATTGACATTGTTTGATGATGACAGTGATGTTCTCCATGTGGGCCGTTTGTCAATCAGAACTGCTCAAACACAACATGTCAGTACTAAGGAGACCACAAGTGGCAATCATTTGCATATAGATTTTATATTTACATGCAGCGATCTGTCTACAGAGATTTATGCCTGTGTCCAAGTACAAAGGAAATGTGAGCGATGAATGAAGAGTAACTGTAAATAAATAATGACATATTGCAGCAATTAACATCCCATTAAATCTCCAAAATTGTAAAGGTACAAGAATATTTTCTTACTAAAAAAAGGTAGAGAGGTTTCAAAAGGTTTGTAAGGTGGAGAATTGAATTTTTGGGTTCACTAGCGCCGTTTATAGATTTATCTTTAGCAAATAATCCAGAATACAGATTTGACACCGCCTTTGTAAGGCTGCACTTACTTGCAATGTATAATTTAATCAGAAGTATTGTTGCTTGCACTTCCAACAACAATAACTAGTGGTCCTTATCTGGATCTACCACAGGTTCTTCAACTTCCTGTTGGGAACATGTAAACTCGTGTTCCCAACAGGCCTCCGAAATATTCAGAGCACAGCGACTCGGCTGACACGTTCGCCCTCGCCCTCCCTTCCCCTGCTGGTGACCTTCACAGTGAAGTGCACAGCAGACAGCACTCAGACCAGGTATGGCCTTTAAAGACAAGTGGCTCTCGCTGGGTGCCATCACGTTAGCCACTCTGGCTTCTAAAGAGGCCACCGTGTGTTCACATGTCTGACGCCGGGCGAGGTTAAGGAATTCAAAAGAGGCGTCGTGTCTCGATGCATTGTAAAGACTCTGATGACTGATAAGAAACTGCTGAGCTGACCTCAGTCTGAGCCCAACACTGCTACTGCCTTTATCTGGATTATTTTTATCAGCTCACATATATATCAAAACTAAAATCTAGCACATTATATCACCGCTGGCAGAAGGGAAATGAAAAGGCAGAAGCTGAGTGTCAGCTCTCCTCCCACAGCACTGAACGCCATAAGCTGGGATATGCATGACATTTTGAAACGTGTTAGTAGCTGCTCAAGAAAAAGGATTTGGGGGGATTTACAAACGATTCCCTTGAGAGTTTTATTTTCTCACACTAAAACTAAGCTGGATATTTGGGGTTTAAACATTTTATGAGCCGCTTGATGTTTAAGCTATTGAGTATACTTAACAATTAAAGATATGTATAAATAAAAAGGAAGTCCCGAACCGAAGGAATTCAATGATGTGACATTCGGTGCACTCCAGCAATCTGAGCAACAAAGGACACCTAAGTCTCTTGGTGAGTATTAACACTGGTGCGATTTATCAGGCGGCGCACAAATGACAGAGTTTTGGTTGACTTTGTAAACAGATGGTACATTTTAAAACAGTCAGCAGGAAGGACGACCATCAAGGGCATTTTACAGAGTCAATTATTCAGCCCTGACCTGAAGAATAATACATATTCAACATCGGGAGCATACTGCCACGAGCCTATTTATAGAGCAAAAAAAAAAATCCCTCTTCCACAAAAACACTTTCACCAAAACAGCCTTAGTTAGTTAAATATCTCTAATGTGGCCCCATTGGTGTTATCCTGCTAGAAGCAGCCATCAGAAGATGAGTGCACTGTGGTCATGAAAGAAAGGACATGGTCGCCAATGACACTCAGGGAGGCTGTGGTGATTAAATGATGCTCGGCTGGTGCTAAGTTGTCCAAACTATGCCAAAAAACCACAGATACAAGGCAGGATGGAGCCATCCTTTCATGTTGTTTACACTAAATTCTGACAATACCATCTCAATGTTGCAGAAGATATAGAGACACAGAAAAACCGACAATGTTTTTCCAATTTTCTATGTCTGAACTATACCGTTAGCTTTCTCTTTTTAACTGAGAGGAGTGGCACTCTGTGGTGTGGTTCTCAGCTCCTATAGCCCAGGATCAATGTGGTGCATTCAGAGTTGTTCAGTGGATATTTTCCCTTTTTCAGACGCTAGAGATGGTTGTGTGGGAAAATCCCAGTAGATCAGCAGTTTCAGAAATACTCTAACTAATCATGCAGTGTTCAAAGTCACTTAAATCACCTTGCTCAGTTTGGATTTTAGCAGGCTGTCTTGACCGTGCCTACATGGATAAATGCCCTGAGTTATCAGGTTGATGTAAACAAGACTCCAAAAAATGCAATTAGACAATCACTGTGATTAGTGTTAGTGTCATTCTTTTGTAAAATCATTGCCAATTAATGTTACTTTAAACTCACATGGGTTACTAGTGGGAAGCCCACAGAGAATTATTGCACAGCTTTGTGTAGTAGCTAGCAGGTAGCTGTTTAAGAGGATAAACCTGACAATCCCACTGTAACATTCAAAGAGAACTCTTTTCCTTACAGTTTTCAAATGGACATCTGGCTCTTTCATCAGCTCCCAGCTGAAATCAGCTTTAACAGACGTCAGATGACAAAAGTTCTCCTGAAGAGATGATGCGAGCCCGACCTGCTACATGTTGACATTAGTACCAGTTTATAAAGAGCACGTAACTTAAGCAGAGCAGCAAAACAATGATCCAATAACATGAAACGTGAGCTGTCGATGTGCAAAGCAGCGCCGCTATATGCTGTCAGGACACCATGCCATGAGTACAGTACTGATATTTATGCTCAAGTCTACAAACATAAAAAAGTTAAAGACATTTCACTTTGAAGTTTGTCAATAAATGCAGTGAAAGAAATGCCTGAAGGTGAGGGGAGCTGTTTAAGCAGGCAGCACAAAGTAAAGTTGGCCTGTATGTGAGTTAAACCTGAATATATGAGCTTAATAGCAAACACAGCACCATCAGGATGTAGCCCTGAAAAAAATAAAGCAGGATAGTCAAGTACAATCACTGGTTCACTTTAAATCTCTCTGTAGTTAAGGCAAGTATTTTTCTAGATTAGGACATTTACCAAATGTGTTACTTCCTCTGTGAGACACAGCCGCTAAAACGAGCCTGACTGAGGCTCTCCTGACACCTGGCCATGTATTCTTCTTGTCTGTCTCGGGCAGCGGCTCACATGATGGCTGAGCGTGGTGTGCAGTCTCAACTGTGACTCAGTCGTCCCTCCCCCTTCCCCTCCCCGAGGAAGGTGACCTCTTTAAAATTCTCTTGCAGTCATCTGAACCGCGCCGTTGTCACGGGAGGCCCAAATCTGAGCGCGACACCAAGGGGAACTCAGACAAAGCCACTGAACCCACTTCTGAGAAATCTCTAAAAATCTCAAAGCTTATATGTGGCTCTACAAAGAAGACTGCTTTCAGTGGGCAGTGCTCACAGAGCCAGTGAAATAAAAAGGATTAAAGCTGCCAAATGACAGTAAAAGGACACTTTTGAGCACAATTAGCCTAACAACGCCTACTCTAACTGCAGTCCAACATAGATAACAGCTCCCTCTTCCAAATTAGCTGAACTGCAAAGAGCCCTGCGCCCCCACACCGCCCACTCCTGCCAAATCCCTGATCAGACCTAATCAAACAGATTATTTCTTATCTAATGACAGCTGCAAAGTTGCTAACAGAACGACGAGCATTTCTCCTCCTGTTTGTTTTCATCTTTTATGTAAGTTGAATTCACACGTCATTGAATAATTCACAAATTTTTGTTGCGCTTAAAGATGATTCAGGTTCTAAAGCACTAAAAATGTAATATAAAAGACAGAGAGAGTGAGAAAACTAACACAAACACAAAGTGCAGATATTTAAACCGCACACAAAGAAATGGATGGCCCATTAGCGAGAGCTGCACTAACAGCCTTGTCTTTTTCTCTCTTAGGCAAAATAAAAATGGCGTTTTCTCTTGGGCAAACATGGAAACGCACATCACATCAATCTCTTTCATAATGCAAAAAGACTACTGTTGTAATGGCCTTGCGTTATCCTGAAAGCAAGGGTCCTGAAATAGACGAAAGGCATTTGAGCGACACAGAGACAAGAATCGAGGAATAAGCAGAGCAGCTGCCTGATAAAGCAGAGGGGCTCTCTATTAGTCACCTGGTTTCTTATTTGTCCGTGTAAGGTGGTAAGGTTAGAGCAGATTACATGTGACAAATTGGATGTGACAGAAAAAGATGGGAGGAGGCTCCAAATTCGATGAAGTCAAAAGCGTTCGGTGCATCTGACAGCATTTCTGACAGCGCTTGTCCCTCTGACACGGGAGAAGCACAAAGGCTTTGCTGACTCCTCTGTTCCTTCTCTCATGCTACAGCTCCATACACTTTTATTTCTTTCCCACTCATTTGAAGATCAGGCTATTCCTTCATCTGTGAGCAGCTGAGATAACAATGTTGAATTGCGGAGGGAAGAAAATCTGTATTTTTGCCCAAATATGCTTCTGAACTGCTCACCCTGTTTCCTCCCTGAGCTGGCAGGAGTGAACAGACAACGAAAGCAGGATAAGTGGAGTCACACCTGCTCTTTAAGGTACTGTTTTCTCTCTGGTTCAAGAGGCAGAGAAGTAGAAGTAAGCACTTATTATGTATTG
Organism: Oreochromis niloticus; assembly: GCF_001858045.2. Lineage (NCBI taxonomy): Eukaryota > Metazoa > Chordata > Actinopteri > Cichliformes > Cichlidae > Oreochromis > Oreochromis niloticus. Next base: position 10,873,605 of record NC_031975.2, read on the forward strand.
CTATCAGTAACAGATATGGTAAATATGACTGATCGAGCTTCAGGTTGCATACTAACAAAATTTCAAGGGTTTATAAAACAAACGCGTGAGAGCAGAGTTAGCAAAGGCAGTTTTGTTACATGGTGTTTGTTTGTGCAGTGCTAGACTTTTATTTCCTGACAAATTTCACTGTTGTTCACAGCACCCTGTTATGCAAGTGCACACTCTGACATCACAAAGCAGTAGACCGCTGTTAGAAGCATGTTCATCACGGGTTACTGAACCCCAAAAAGTCTTGTGGTGATCAGCTGAGGAAAAAAATCACCCTCATAGTAAAACTACAAAGAATTCTGGGATTTCATAATATGATAATATCATTACAATATTCAGAGAACTCCAAGAAACATCTATATGGTCGGGGCAAAGTCAGAAAACACTGTACTGAATGTCACAATTCTGTAGTGGAAGTCATTATTTTGCTTCAGAAACTCAAGTCAGCATCAACAAAAGCAAGTTAGAACTCATAAACAAGCGTAAACAGCATCTAGAAACACCGGCGCCTTCTCTGGGTGCATGCTCATTTAAGATCGATGGGAACATGGACCTGTGATCTGTTGTGAAATTAAAATAACAGGACGCTTTTATAAGGTGGTACAGGTCCATAAATGGTACAAACAGGCCATTTTAGGCCATTTAAAGGTGGTAGCTAAGAAAAACGATGACATCATAAATCTGATGTAGGTATTAGATAGGTAAGAACCTTCAGGGGCATATGATACTTTATGTATTATAAGATTTCCCACATACTATATACAACAAATAGAGTCGTTATAATTCATGTTTTTCCTAATATAACGAGAACGTCTGCTGAAAAATCTAGTTTATTTGTCTGGCTTGTGTGAAGGCATCTGTAGATAGCTGATATTCTAATTTGCTCGCATGTTTATTGCTGAAATAGTATAAAATATAAAAAGATGGACACCAGAAGAATGGATGAAGCTAACATGACACAGTTCAGCTTTTATTACAGAGGGGATAAGGAGCTGTCCAAGGTCTTGCATCAGCAGGACCTTGGACAGCTCCTGTATTAGCATCACAAAGTATAGAAATCTTTCTTCTTACACTAGAAAATTCACTGCTTTCACTACCTGCAAGTACCTGAAATATATATCTATGGATGTAAAACAAAAACCCTTTCCTAATGTCTCTTACAATTATCCATCCTTGCCACTTTAGCAGTTTGTACCCGCTAGACTGATACAGTCACGGCTTTGTCGACACATCCTGGCAGACGTGGCAGAGTGGTTTGTCAGTGATGCTCACAGAGGGTGATTTGTAATGAGCAGTGCAACTCCATTTTTCGAGCAAAGAACAAAGATTTAAAGTGATGCAACGGCTTCCAGTTACGTAATGACTTTCTCAGGGTTACTGTAGCTACAGTAGTTAGCTACAGTCTGAGTACTGCAAGTCTGTCAGGCCGTCTGTGCAAAAGCAATCTCTTTATATTTGAAAGCAACAATGTCCACTGCATAACGCAGTGTCTAAAACCCCAAACTCACCTGTGGTGAGAAATGAAAGCAACACATTTTATACATTTTCCTCCTAAACAGGCGAACTCCCCAAAATGTTTAATACACCGAATTAATAATTCACGTACTTCAGTTTTTGTGGGTATAAAAGAGTCGACACTGCAGTACTGAGCAGAAAGTCTGCAGCTTTCATTTCCATTGGTGTTGTTTTCAAGCTGCACTGCCTCTGCATGCGTGGATGTGCAAGGATCAATTGGTGCCATTTTGGGCGTCTGGCAGAGTGGATTGAGTGCTTGAAAACAGAGGAGGTTCGGTTCAGGCAGAAACACTCAGACACAGCCAACGCCTCAGCTGTGTCTTCCCAGTGAATGCACAACACCCTTTGAGGTTTTTACCAATGAGGTCACCGCCCAGTACACACACACACATGCAGCATCCAAACTGCCTTTCCAGATAAATACCGGCCTTAGCTGTAAATCTAAAGGAAATTGAGTCCATGCAATCTAAAGCTTATTCGACACTCACTCTGCAAAGCCACATAAATGAGCATGCTGCGAAACAAAAGGGAAAAGGTGCTGTTCAAGTTTAAACAATCCGTTATATTAATGTTATGAATTGCTATTATGATTTCAGAGATCCTATCTGACCAAGGAGATTCTCACAGTGTTAGCCTTTTTCATCTGCATCTCTTTGTTTTTCAGCTCTCACAGAAGAGCACGTTATTCTGCCACATGTGTGCCTCACTTTCACATTCACTACGAGGCCTAATAGAGTCCTTGAACGGGGGAGGAAAGAAGCTCTCTTGAAGTAGAAGAGCTTGACTGATGAATCTCTGCTACAGTCCCAATATTAGTGTCTGGCAGCAAAACTGTGGTTACTCACAGATGCGGGAGGGGGGTCTACACCTATTGATATGTGTCCATCTCAAAGTGAAGCTGCAGTAAGGTGTTCACAGAGTGGAACAGCTGCGTGGCACCATCCTCTCCCGCTCTCCCATTCTTTGTTAATGAGCCTGTGTGCCTGGCTGCTGAGTGAAGCTCTTTAGCAGTGTGCAATTAATCAGATGTTTCCTTGCAGAGAAGAAACCAAGCAGACATTCAGCAGCAGGGCAGTGTGATTACACATCGAAGGCAAATTGTCCCCGCCGTCTACATTTGTCACAGCGGCAGGAGAACGCAAGAAGAGCCGCGGTTAATGTTGTTAGATGCTACTTCTTCATTTTGATGGCCACATAAAGAAATTAAGATCCAGTTTGCATTATGTAGAGTTCATGAATCAAGAGAATGATAGTCAACAATAAGCATTAGATTGCACAGTCAGATCTCATACAGGTACCTTTACTGAAGCACTGTACTTAATTACAGTTCTGAGGTACCTTATTTGGTTATGTCTGTTTCAGGATCAGTGATTCCAAAACAATATCAGAGGCTGCATAATACATAAAAATGGAAATACAGTAGATCAGCTACACTCTGTATCTAACTGAAATGGATTAGGTGCCTTCGCGGATGTGCAATTTATCCATTCCATGTGCACTAATGCACCCCATCACAGAGCCTGGCTTTAGGACTGGCACTAATAGCTGGACAGTGTGATTTCTCTATTACCTCGTGTGCTCATGAGTTCCAAAAAGAATTTCAAATTTTGGTTGGGTAAAAAGAAAAGTTTTATACTTTGCTTCAGTCAATTTTAAATGACCTCAGGCCCAGAGAGAGCGGAAGCCTTTCTAATTGTTGCTTATGGATTTTTTCTTTTTCCAATGAGAAGAAGACTCTTACCTTACATTTTTAGATGCAGTGAAGAACTGTGTTTACCGAGTCTTGAAAGGGATTTTCAGTACAGTCACCACTACAGAGTCTGTTTTTTAATGCAGGCTTTCCTAATTTCTGGCCTTCTCGTTTGCATATAAAGAGTCTCTGAATAATTTAATGGCATTGCGTACTCTCGGATATAAAGTTATTTTTAAGTTGTTAAACTATTTATCAGTGCAGCCTTTTACAGATTGATAACCCATCGCCATCTTTATTTCTGAAAGCCTTTCTGGGATCCATTATGGCCTTTGGATATGTTTTTATGTATTTTTATTGTTTATGTGGTTTTTAAAATATTTTGATATCTTATATTTAACAGTCAAAGTTGAACTGTATCTCTGCTGACATTAGTAAAATCTAATGTCTTCTTAGAGCTAAACAGTTGGGACCATTACAAAAACTGCTGCTTAAGGCATTTAGACAGCAAAACAAAGATTCCTCTGACTTAAAATCAGCTATTAGAAACACATTTTATGGCTGTTTTTTTTTTTGTTTTTTTTTTGTAGTAATACATTTTTGGCTCATCAGCACATTATGCAAATTTTGTGAAGTGTAATAACTTTGACAAACATCACCCAGCAAGTCTTTTTAACTGGCATGAAAGACATATTGCGCTTTATGATAAATATGCAATTTATTGTAAATAAGCCAAACATGAGAAAACCTGGTGAGGAGCTTCTCTCTGTGGCCAGTTGGTAACATCCAGATGTTCATCAGTTCAAAAGCTCTTTGCTTGCCAGCAGCCATTAGTCTATTTAATGAGGACAATTCAGAGCCAGTGCAACCAGGATAAATAGGTGATGCTGCACTCTAGCAAATAAACTTGTACGCAATGACTCGTGTGCATAAAAGTGTGTAGTCTGTTTTCCGCTTTGTTGTGCTCCTCCTGGTGCCGTGAGGCTTGCTGCACTTCTCCTTTTGTATCAGTTCTGTTTATGAAGAAATCACTTCATCGAAGGAGACGTGGGTTGCATGAAACAGTATGAGATGCCAGTAAAAAATAAATAAATAAATAAAGACAGACGCCACTCATGGTTTAGACTTATTGTGCATATGTCAGTTAAAATAGTTTAGATCAGCACAGCACTGCTGTCAGAGGAAGGCATCTCCAACATGAAAGTGAAGCTAAACCTATTTGATATTAATAGCTTTCAAAATTAGAAATTTTAATAGTTTATGCATGGCTACAGTGAGTGGTTTCTCTGGGCATTTTTATTTTCTGTTACATTTAAAATCCCATCATACAGATACAGCTTTGATGAGTAGTTATGCCCTCGGGCTGCAATGATAAAAAAAACAACAAATCCGGCTTGATCTACTTTTAACAAATGTATGCTCTTTTTGCATTAGAGAATAAAGTTGATCAAGAAAGACTAGTTTTGGTATGAAATGCTTAAATTATTTTTTGAAAAAAAAATCTATTAGGTTAATCTAAAGGATTTGTCTTATTTGGGGGTTTTTCTGGTGGTGGTGGGGTTACTTAATTTTAAGCAGTCTTTAAATCACCAACATAATAACATTATGTCAATACATATTGTATTGCAGAAAGCATTAGAAGGAAAAGCTGTAGCAATGGCTAACAACTGCACACCACATATGAACCTCCCAACCCTGACTGCAGGCAAAAGGTGTCTTCATGACTAGAGGCTTGGTCCTGTTACTAATCTGAGATTATGCGACCATGATGGAGGTCAGCTGTTGAAGTATTTTTGCATAGCAGACACACAAAAATAGTTCTGATGTCACTTTGTGTTAGAAATAAAGAACATTGACTGACTAAGAACCAAAAGCAGCACCACCTTGGATCTACAGCCAGTTTCACAATAAGGTTATTTAACATGTTTGTATCTTAAGATTTCCAAATCTCTACTTTGAATTGAAAACAATTTTTGTAGTCTTAATTTTGAATGTTGATTACCTAAAATAAGATCTGCAACCATGCGTTTTTATGCTACTGATAAATGTTTGTGCATTCTTATTTTAGCCTGATCAAAGTTGTCCCAACAGGAAACTAGTCATGCAGATGTGAAGAGTGACTCAATTCTTGACAGGTGAGAAAACCTTGAATTTTCTCTGCTCAGCTCATCATTTTAACAATAGCGTCAAGCTAAAAATAGCTACAGTTTCTTGCTAGCAGAGAGGCTGCACTGATGGTGTCGAAGCTTTATCAATCTGACATGAAGTTTAATAAAATACAACTTTAGCAACCAAACTAGAAGCATAATTCACCAAACATAGAAGAACTCATTATAATAGTACACAAGCAGTTTATGGACACAAGATTGAACATTACAGTTAGCAGGGTTGTCCTCCAAAGGTCTCCAAAGTTAGCCTCGCCGTCTCAGTTTCACTGCCTATCACCAGCTCACTCACACTGAATAAACTGCTCCCATCCCTTTGTCCCTTCAATAAGTGACTCACAGCCTTTGGTAAAGAGAAACCTTGGAAACTCTTCTTTACGGTTTGGTAGAGCATTCGTTTTCTAGCTTCTGTGTCAAGCCTAGTGGATGTGGGGCAGTCACAATACAAGAGCCCGTGTTGAGCAAAGTTGTCAATAAAAAAGTTTGTTTCTTTTTTTTTTTTAATTAAAAATCACACAAAAAGAGCACATTACCAAAGGAACACAACAAAATCTAAAATTCGGTCACGTGTATAGAATATAAGTCTAATAATTTTACCCAAAATACACTTCTTTTCAAAAAATACCTGACTTTTTTTATTATGAAAAGTTTAAACAGTCAGACAAGTATACACAGGGCAGGGCTACACCATTCATTAATAATATTAATACTCACTTACCATAGACAGGAGCAACAATTTTGAGATGTTAATAGAACATCCCTGCACTGTTTTAATGGCTCCAATTTGTAAGTTGACTTGAGGCTGTTAAGGTGTGCCCCATATAAATCCTGCCAGTACAAGGACTTTACCCTAGAGTCTGCTACTAGCCTTATCCAAGCCACTCTACAATCACTGCAACAGTCATGATAAAGTTTCACAAGGACATAAAGGACATAAAGCTCTATGTGTGCAAGATATGCTTGATCTGTTTTAAGGTGGACCCTACTACCTTCAGGTGCATCATGTTGCTATATTATTTCTGCATGTGGGTCCAGAAACATAAATTTAATTCATTTGAGGCTGGTGAGTACTACAGTCACTTTTTAAAGAAGCAAAAAGGCAGAAAACATGATCTCTTAGAAAAAAAATAGTTGCCAACTTACGTCCAACTGTCTTACATTTGTCCATACAACTCTTATGTTCACCATAATTTATGGTGGTTGTCCAATAAGTACCAAAAATTCCAGGTGGGGAGAAACTGTGTGAAAAAATGTCTTGTATTTACTTCATAATTATGCTTAAAGTGATTAAATAAAGTGCTTGATCTGAGCTGTAGGGAAAATCTAATTTAAAAGACATTCCCCATTTATAGCTGACCCTAAGATGCCTTTGCTTTAAAACGCTGTGTCTTGTTAAGGGACAGACATAACACATATCACTGTAAAATGCCTCTGCAGCATATTAATGTCATATTCCCCCACAAACCATCCAAAGCTATTCACACAAGCATCTCTTGAGTGCCCCCTGCCAATCCCTCTTAGGGCCCTAAATAGAGGCCCTCTTCTTATAATGAAGATTAAAGTGACATTTGGATGAGTGGTGGCTATATTGCTCCAGAGCCTTGATGGGAAGAGCAGGATGGGACCTCGAGCCAAAATAGGATGGCTAACTAGTCTCTCAACAAACACAAGCTGTGCAGCATGTGGAAATCCATCCTAAACTGGAGTGTTTACACTGTGTGGCGCTGTGGAAATGAGCAAAGTATTACAGATGGTGGCCCATCAGCCTCGGCACAGCAGGTGAAAGAGGCCAACAAAGTCAAGCGGAGCTCTAAGGGCCACATCGGGACGCACTTCTGAGAAGGTTGTTTTTGCCATGGAGAGGTTACAAACTCATTAATCATTTTTTTCTCATCCACAATCGTCGCAGAAGCTGATGATTGGTTGTCCAATCATCAGCTTCTGCGATCAGATTCATCACAGAGCGGTGGATCAGACACCTGAGCTGGAAATATATAAACGTGAGGCAGGGGGAAGCGAAAAAGGAGTGCACTCCTGTCCTAGAAATTCTCTGTGTCAGTTTAAAAATACTTGGATGCACAGCTCTTGAACAGTTTGGCACATTTAAGAGCAGACACTGAAGCCAGAAAACAGCATCTCTTGCATCTTCTAATTTATTTGCAACGGACGATTTGAAAACACATTTGGCTTGACACTGTGCTCTGTAGCTTTACTGTGACAGCAAGTCTGCGATCAGTTTGTGGTCCAGTTTGTACAGACAGATTGTGACTGCATGCTACCTCTCGGGGGACCCAAGTCTGCAAATAGTTGGCCCACATGAGGGGAGCGAGAGGGCATAAAACACATGCAGAAGTTGGAGGATGTTGTGCTCCGTCTTTAAATAATCCAATTAGAGCTAAATGATAATCAGCGAGTGCCTAGGATTAGAGACTCGGGCGGCTGCAGTCATAGTACTGCAGCAGATTCAGCAGCACCTGTGAATGACTCATTTCTCGGAAGCAAGAAACTATTGAGCGCCTCTGTGAGCAGGATTCAGCCGCACACTGAAGCAATTTGGGATCATTACTGACAAAGATTAAAATGTATCAAACCACTTAGAATGAGGATTGGGGATAAGGGATTTACATATTAAAGACAAATCTTATAGCCTGTATAATAACGTGTTTGCCTGAGCAGGGATGGCAATAACTTAATCCACTTTCTCCTGCAGTGAGACGTTCTACTCCTAAACGTTGCTGAAGCTTATGGCATTTGCAAAGGTGTACGCAAGCACGCTTTCCCAGCTAAAACCGCTCTCACCTCTGTCAGTGTCGTAAAGGTAGACGAACTTCTCCCACTTGTAATGGTCCAGCAGGCTGAGAACAGCTCCTCGCAAACTGGGCCTCATCTGGATGACAAACTGCACGTCGGCGTCGATGGGAAAGCTGGGAGTAATGAAGGAGGTGTGCAGTGCCCCGCAGAAGGAGGTCAGCGTGTTCATGGACTTCCTGTCGTAGAAGCCGAAGATGGCGTAAACTCCTCGGGAGAACTGGGAGCAGACTAGTGCAAAGGACAAAGAACAGGTTCAGGTCATGGACCGAAACAAAGATTTATGCCAAGTTCCTCCTAATTTCAGGAGAGATGTCAATAATCGCTGTGACATACTGAAAGTTAAAGCTGCTGAGTCCCTGTGCAGAAATAAAAATTTAAAAAAAAAATTCAATGTAAGGTTGAGATGAGAGGGAATTCTTTATGCTATTAATCTTGCGAGTGAAGCAGCGGCTATCTGAATAAATGGGCCTCACGCGGGATGCCTGCTCCCTATGGCAATGCTCTGCTGCCCGATGCCCTTCACTTATCCTTGCTGTAAATGCAACTGCTTGGGTAATCAACTAGAAATAATGGGGAAGTCAGTGCACTGGCCACAGCTCTTAATGGACAAATATCCTGACACATGAGCATCCAAATGTTCGAGCGCCGGGCTGTGCTGCCGCTGTATAAAAGATTTACAACAAGGCCTATCTGTTGCCATCTGTGGGCCTATGGAAATGAGCCGCGGCCACAAACACTAAACAGACACCGAGTCTTACAACGTGTTAAGTATTTCATTTTATTTGTGTATAATAAACTGGTTCAGTGCCACCAAGGAGGATTAAATCAGAGGCATGACACCTGTCTTAATATTAGTAATGACTGAAGGAAATGTTGGTCAGTGCAGCAGACCTGCTCTGATATTTCTGACCCTCTGCTCCGCACAGGTCACAACGCTGCTCAGTGAAGCCACTCAGAAACTAATAAATATTAAATGAGGCTAGAAATGATTGGATTTTAGCATTACAGTTACAGAATAAAGTATTATCAATAAAGTATAAATTCCTTGTTTCATTTAGAGTTTCTGTACAAAATGAAGGAAGAAAGAGGTTATTATTTAAATAGAAAATCAAGTCACATACATATTGTTCAGTTATTTGCATCAAAAACAAGACATCTAAAGGAAACCAGCTGTGCATATTTCCCTGTCAACCATTGCATTCAGCCTCTGTCTGTCTCTTTAAGGCCTCCCTCCCAGTGAGCACCCTATCTGTTCTTACTGGGCAGCTTGCTCTGCCCCACAGCAGACTTCCACTAGTCAGATTTCACTGTCAAATGCTTAAATACATCATGCATATCTTGAGGTGCAGTTCCCATCTAAAATATGCCTGTGGATAAGGCCAACAACCATATATAGCAACAACCTCTGCAACAGAGGTCACGTAAGATGGTTATATGTGGGCACGCACAATCTGATTGGTTTAGATGAGGAAGTGGAGCGCGTTTAGAGCTGAAGTGCATGTTTTCGACCGATGGGAAGCATTTGATTTATTGAAAGAAACTTTGATTACACACATGCACGGCACAGGCTCCCGAAATCATAACAAAATATAAATAATAGCAAATCTCATTAGCAAATTGTATAAATAAAAAGTAATTTGTGCTTCTTCTGAAATTAAGCATAATTTATTACAAAGAAACAGCTGGTGGCCTATTCCACTCGTCAGGATTCAGGATGCACATTGCATTAATTCATGCATTAAATCATCATGACTCACGAATCACTGATGGAAAACGTGGCGTTTTTGTCCTTCAGTAGTGTTTTATTCATGAGAAAGTCCTGTTTGCGTTGTCGGACACACGAGAATGCGCATGCATGACACGATACAGATTCATGACCTTAGACTCTATGCTCTGCTTAATGCACCAAGAAATGCAGCAAATGCAAAAACAAATATAAATGCATGTAAAGTCAAAAGCTTCATAAAATTTTTTTACATGTGTACTTTTCTACCATTGTTACTTTTATGTGTCAGTGAATTTTGAGGGAATGTTAAAAAACTACATATAGTCTAAACTAGGAGTTAAAGTCTAGAAATTATTGGTCAAATAAAAAAAAGACCACATTTTAAGTTTTTATGATTGCAGTCAGAGTAAAATAATTTCACAGATCTGTGATTTCATGTGTTATGTGCTGGATGTTTTCATCATTTGCTTCTGTTCATTTGACTTTTCCATTAAGACAGCCATTCCGTCCCCCACACATAGTTGATGATTCGGTTCAGTCATCTCTCCCTCTCTCATTTTATCATCAGATCAGCCTGTGTGTGTCTTGGATGGCCACAGTGCACCTGTTATATAATCAAGGGGCTGCTGCACTCAAACAGTTAAGCAAAAAAAAAAAGTCAGAAAAAATGTCAGAAAAGATCGATTCCTTTTAAAATCAGCATGCTTCACCTCAAATTACAGATTCACAGCATCTTTCACAACGTCCAGCTCGTGTTATTCATGCAAAATAGCAGACTGCCATAAATAAACACCTCTCAGCTCATCGAAAATCATCCGATCCTATTGGCAAAATGACTGCATTATCTTTTGATTGTCAAGGTTAAACGGACAGTCTGTTCTCCCAAAGGACTAATGAAATCATATATTTGGGCTCATGAAGCTGTAAACACCAGCCAACTACAGTAAATTCCCCTGATCATGGTCAGAAATGAAGTTACGCATCATTGACTTTATTACAGTGGTGAAGTGAAGCTATTTTACTGCTCTGCACGTTTCTGTTCAGAATACTAACACAGGCCTTCCATCCATGATTAATATCCAACTGGAGAAATTCAGCTCTCTTCACCCTTTGTCGACTCTCATCTTATTCATCACCTAACAAACACCCACATCTGTCTGTCACTGTTGCCTCTCTCTCTTTTAGCCCTCACCCTCTGATTCTCTTCACCTTTTCAAGCTTAAGAGGTACACACAGCAGCTCCGGTAGCACCAACACCGTCACATGTCTTCTCCGTTTCTTTTTTTTTAGTCTGAGTCCATCATCAAAATTGCTGTTGGTGGGATGAACCTGTATGTGCACAGCAGATCTGAGTCTTTAAACTGGATTCTTATAGCTCTATCTCAGAATGGAAATAGAGGTGAGCTGCTGTCCTCGCCTGAGAAGCGAACAGCAGACGCGGTAAGGAAATTGAACTTTATGCGCATAAGACAGTAAGAATGAGGAAATAAACAGTGGATAACTCGTGCTGCGATGAGGAGTTGAGCTTCACTGTTCAGAGGTTTGAGAGGATTGGGTGCTGCATATGAACAAAGTCAGGACAACAGTTTTATTTTTTGTGACAATATTAAATAACCTCTTAATGTGTTTACTGCTGCCTGGCGGGAAGTTATTTTTCCACTGCCAAAGAGCTGTGTCTGCAAGAGCAGAGGAAAGCAGGAGGGCTTCAGATTGTTTTACACAGGGAAGTGAGGGAAGTCACATTGGTTTATGCCACATGGGGATACCTGTTCTGCGCTGTCACGGGGTCACATGTTCACTAAATGAAGAAGCCAGTGAACAAAATACAACATGCAGCTGTGCCAGCTTGTAAAGGACAGGGTCCAAGAGAAACTAGAAACATTGAACATATTCACCAACTCAGGTGGTGTAATAGGAAATGTCAGAAGATCATCAAGGGGTTAAAACCATGAACATCATTACTTTGAGAGCTGGATTGAAAATCACACCAAGAGTCAAAGTAAAAAAACATCACAGGCTGACCTCTGAGTCTGTGTGGATTCCATCACAGTATCTAACAGCAGTTAGGATATTTTTGACTAGAACCTGGAGGTCTGTGTACGCCTCCAAGGACATGCCCGCCCGAAGACCACTACCAAACCAGTCATGCTGGATAATGTTGAGGGCAGCATGACGTTCACCACAGCATCTCCAGACTCTCTGAACCTCCTACATGTTAGAAAAGTAGAAATCTACACCTATAAAGAAAATGAGGTGCCAGTGGTGTTCCTGCCAGTCCTTTGTTCTCAGAAAAAATGCCAGATGAGCTGCGAGCAAAGTTCCCACTAAAGGATGTCTGGCTTTCTAGGGAAATCTAATCAAAAATATGGACATCAGTAGCCAACTGGAGTAATGCTGTAGTGCTCTGGCAGTGATCCTCCTGTTTCTCCTGGGACAAGGAAGCAGATACCCGTCTGCCGGGTTGATGCCCTTCCATGGCCCTGTCCAGTTCTGTTCATGCAGTGCCCGGTCTTCTGGTATGTTCTTTGTATTTTTGAGACTGTGCTGAGAGATGCAGCACATCCAGAGGTTTGGATGTGCATTTCTGGAGGAGTTGGACAACCTGTGTAATCTGAATCTACTGCAGGTACCCTCTTATGCTACCACTAGTGACAAGGGCACTGAAAAGAAGCAAAACTGGAAAAATCACTCAGGCAGGTTAAGGGCAGTGCAGTGGTTTGTGACCACCTCCTACTAAACCATTCCCTTCTGCGGTGAGGTTCTCTTGTTGTTGCCTCTCCAGTGCACCTGTTGTCACTTTCATTTGCACCAAAGCAGGTAAAATGGACCCACAAGGGTTTTTGTTTCCTAACTGGATAGATTGATACCAGTTTAACAAGCTTGGTTTTATATTGTCAGTGTTCCCTTTGTTTTGTTAGCAGTATGCATATAACCAGCATTCACTCAGTGAATGCATTGTTTCCTAATGGAAACAAGCTGGATGCTAAGCTGAAGAGCAAACAGCTAGCATGTCTTTCTGTTATTCTAAGTAATATGCATCCTGGCAGCATCTATGGGATGTTTTAGCTGGACAGGATGCAAACAGATTTTTCTTGAATATTTATATCTGATGACGTATATGATGCAAAACTAGCGGTAAAAGCTGTTAATGTGGTCATAAAGTGGTTTAAGCCCACTATGCATGCACTTATCAGTAGAGGCTGAAGAGGTACAATCACTATCTATACAGAGTGATTATAATATTCTGTAGATGCTTTATTGCAGTACGCTTGTATCTGAGCTGCGAGTTGAAAACATTCAACAACAGTATTTTTTTGCAGCACATGATGTCAAAAATCCTATAATTACAACAACCGTGTGAAATGCAGTCTGTATTTTTTTCCCAATTAATACCCCAGTCTAACATGTCTAACAATTCATGTGCTGTTGAGCACAGGCTCAAAAAAAGAACTCTATTTTTAGACGCTTCAACAGAAAGATGTGAAAAGGTTGAAAAGTCTGCAATTCAGTTTTCCTCAGCACTAGTGGAAAGAATAAAGCAGCCTAGGTTTGGAAGCATAAGTGGAAGCATGTCAAATAAAAGGCCAAGTCTGACAACAGATGTTTTAGGTCATAAGACGCAAATGCTACAAGAAACTGGAAGTCCTTTATAGAACAGTAAGCACGTACTGCATAACCACGGCTGTCTGCTTTTAAAGCACAAAATAGGAGTGTTTGATTAGATTTCTGGTGCTATCCTTTATAAAACCATTATGGTTATTTGACCTTTCAGGATGCTGCAAATCAAAAGATTTTGTTTTCTTTTTTTATTTGGACAGCTTGCTCCTTCAAGGATTTTTAAGCAAGTTAGAGCATGTAGGTTATAGTGAAGGGCACAGCAGAAAGCCCAATCCTGCAATCCAGTTTTCACTTTTATGTATGAAAATGAAAGGCGAGGGTTGCAGACAGACTTGCAGTTACACTTTCAGGATCATATTTCCACCTGAATAACAGCAGGTTTGTGTCAGAACGATTTTCTGTCAACACAGTAGGGCAGCACAATTAAAGAGAATTTCTATTAATGTCAATTCAGTATAATTGTGTCTAAAAAAATTCAGCCTATGGTGTCTTTCTGAAAGTTAGTCACCCGGCACTTTGATCCTGTAGCTCACAGATGGTCATGGAAAACATTTATAGTTATAGTCAGACTGTCCTATTGGCTTTTCCTCTAAGCAGGAAAAGGAGAGGTGACTGCATTGCACAAACTGTCATGGCTTACTCAACATCTCACTACAACTGAGACTTATCGCTTATTATTTTATTTCACTGTGTTTTCTCCTTTGTGTCTATAAAAGATATGATGAAAATAAGTACAGAAAAAAAGCATTAAGCAAAGAATATATTCACAAATCAAATGGAAAATTAAAGATATTAAACATAAACAAGCAAAGAAATAAATGAAGAATGAAATGGAAAGTAAATAAATAGGAGGAACTAAAAAAAGATAAAGTAGCAAATCAAACTTCATGACTTTATTATTAAAGCCAATAATGGCATTTTCAATTTCATGGAGTTATTTATTGTATCAAAAATAAATAACTTATACTGATAAATTTGCTACAAACTACCTCCTCTCATGATGAAACCAAGTTATCACTTTATCTACCATCACCATTAATCAAATTATTAATTAGCAACTTTCTTAGCAAGTTTGAGCCATTCAAGCATCACTAGCGAAACATTAAATACTTGTTTTTGTGTGGTTAAAAACACTGCTGTAGGATGTTCATGGACGGAGCCTGTCAGTGCTGTGTGAATGGCTTATTTAACAAGTCTAAAATACACAACAGTTACAGTATAGATCAAAAGTTTTAAAGATTCAGTGTCGTCATCTTGGATTGTTAACCCAGGGTTGGTTTGCACAGTAGACACCAACTTGTGTACAAATATTTCCATTCACACGCCGAGCTGCGGTGAAACTGCGACACAAACTGTGCCTGAGACACAAACTGGAAACGGTGAACATTCACCTTTAAACTAAATCAGCACCTTGTACTATTGCAAGCGACAGCGTTCCCATTTTTAGGCTGCATTGCACTTTTCACAGTTGCGCTACCATTTGGTGAGTAGTTTGCAAATGTTTGCAGACAAGTCCAGGTCTTTGAAATCTTCGATGCTGTGGACCCAGTGGAGGTGGTGAGTGACAGGAGAATAGTGGCTAAGCTCATCCCTGTTGGACAACATCTCCCACCCCATGCAGGAGACTCTAACAGCACTGAGCAGGCTGCGGCACCCACGATGTGGGACGGAGAGATTCCACAGGTCTTTCCTTCCTACTGCAGTCCGAGTCCACAACAAAGTCTTCGTAACTGACCAAACACACACATCTGCACATGTGCAATAACACTAAGTGTAATTTAGTATTTTATTCTATTCTATATAGTATGTTATTCTTTTTATCTTATCCTATTCCACTGTCCACTTTCTGCTGTGACACAACAAATTTCCCACGTGTGGGACTAATAAAGGTTTATCTTTACTTCTTATCTATGCAAACTACAGGTGTATCTCTTTGTTATCAATTTCATCTTAACAGCTGCCAGCAACCACTCTCTAACTGTCTGACGAATACTCTATTTTCTCTCTCGAGTGGTTAGTGGTTGCCAGGGGTCACTGACTGATCTCTAGGCCTCTGCGATTGGGGCTTTAGCAGTCGATTTCACAGCAGCTGCCGAAAACCTAAAGCAAGCACTCACTGGTTACTAGATGATCACTGACTGTGGAAAACATTTCACGTACTCCATTTCCACATTGTCACTGTGGGTATGTAGCATGCTGATGTTAGCGTTTAGCTCAGCGGTCTCACAGGGCCGTTAGCATGTCAGTTATTAGCAGCAATTTAGGCTCTCCACGTGCTTAAAAACAACTTTTTTGCAGTAAGTGTATTAAAAAATAATTCAAACATTGTGCTTGTTATATTTTCTAATAACAACTCTCTTTGCAGGATCTAATCTGATCTGAAATAAACTGCATTCTTACTGCTTAACTTGTGTAGACCTGCTAGTTTACTTTGACCTAAAAAAAACCCCCCAAACATCATTGTAAATGTTTGATAATGAAGAAAATCGGGCTGAATTCACAGCGTGCACATTTTAAATGATTCCCATGTTATGACATTTAAGCTTATCATATTTGTATCCACATTACAGTCTGCATTGTTGCACAATTTGGCTCAGCTGACCAACCACAGAGAAAGCACAGGGCATGATAGAGACTGAAGGCTGAGTAGGTGTTTCTCCTCCGGCAGTGTTGTTGAATGTTGGCTGGAATTCCCTCTTCTCTACAGATTATAGCTTTATAAAGGCACACATTTTCTTCCAGTGGGTTAGCCCCCTGCAGGTATTCATTATACACAAAGAGCCAGGCAACACTCGTTGGATTAGCTCTAATCTGAGAAATAAAACTGGAGATTGCCCACATGCTAAACCATGACAGAAAGAAATTTGCAGCAGCAATAAACACACATGGATTGTGGCTACTGGAGTATTATGTGGATGAACATACTTGAATGTATTTCACCTCCGCATCTTTTGCACATGCTGCAAAAACACCAAAGACCACAGTTATAATAGACAGAGTAATGCAATATACTCAGTTTAAAAAAAGTAGAGTGAAGAAGTTATAAATGCACAATTTACAAGCTCTAACTAATGTATTGTAAAATATCAGGTGAAAAATGTTTCACAATAGAAAGCACTGAGAATAGGCTCATCTATCAAATATAAATAGAAAACAAATGGGCCGCGAATTCTTTCTTGTTTAAAAACACAGAAACACTGGAGCAAAGATATGATTTTTTTTCCCTCTTTACCTTCAAGACTGAACGCTCATACAACTAAACAAATTCATGAAAGCAGCTTCTCTAAATTATTCGCTGCCCCGCTGGCATCTTTGGTTTTCTTGTGCATTATTCTGTGACGTGCACAGCTTGTTGTCCTTGAATAATTTCAGGTAACATTTAACGAATAATGGCAGAGATTTCAGAGGTAGCCATGCTGAAGGACGTTGTGTAAGGCTGCAACGAACTGCTGCAGCATCACTGTAGCTTGTCAGTAGTGATCACCGTCGCTGTGTTACAGCGCTGACATGTAAGCACATTCTGATGCACAGGATGAAAGACTAACTGCACATCTCCAGTGGCTTGCCCCCAGAGCTATCCAGCACTGTTCTGCCATTTCGCAGCATTATGACCGGCCACGGTCAACTGACTAAGTTTGAGCAAAACAACAAATAAGATTATTTCTTACGATCGCGCCGAGCTCATTCGTCTGAATACTTACAGCTCTTTTCAAATGATTGGCAGGTATGGATTCAGTCAACTGATATTTAAATGCCTCTATTGTAGTTATTTAGCATTAGCACTCCCTCGTTCAATAGAAACCTAATGCATTTGTGCTGCATGATGGCCCATGACTCATGTCTTGCCCCACAGCAAAGGACCCTAAAAGCTCTTATTAAACTAAGATTTAAACTATTCATGTGAGTGAAAGTGCTTAGAAAACCATATTGTATGCACCTGAAATGCCTCTTCAGTTAGATAAAATTTTTCTAAAGACATTATAAATGGCATGAAAATGCCATGACAAATCTGACGATGAGTACTTGTCAACTTGGCACAGGTCATCCAAACTGACAGGACTCTGGCTGCAGTAGCAGTAACTCAGATATTTTTATCAGTGCATCGTAATAAAAGGACATGCTTTTGGATAAGTGTCTCTTTTTTGTTCAAGGGCTCCCAAACCGAGAGATTCCATTTAAAGCTTTCAGACACAAACATCTGACTGGCCAAATATGTAAGCAAAGGTGGCGAGTGCGTTTTTCATGGTGAAGTTTTAATAATTGAATTCAGACTTTCACAATGACGCTTTGAAGCCAAGAGTGGAATGCTTTGTCCTCAGATGATCAGTGACCTCACTGCTATATTTTAAAAAACAGTTTCTATAAACATTAATTATATCTGTGCAGAGTATGGCTTAACATAGTAACTATCATGAAGCACGCTCACCCACGGGCCAAATGATTTGACAACCCTGTCTCTGATGCGCGTGCATCATCCATGACTTGTCTGTTTAAATGAGTACTCAGAGTTATGATGAAGATTGTTTTGTATTGCTTGCTCACATTGCAGCATGTTTGTTTTGCTATAGTAACTTAAAAAGAAAGAAAAGATTTGTGCCAAATGTTTAAAACGTATAATGCTCTAATAACTTCAGCTACACAAAGATTGGAAGCAGCAGGGGCACAGCTAGCTGTGCTCGGTGTAGCACGGATATGTGTACTGCTCAATAATTAATTAATTAAATATGGCATCAGATCAGACAAGCAGAAGAGTCAGGCTCATTCCCCTTTACAGCATATCAGCTGATGTATTACTACACTGCATGCTGGGCGTGCAGTGCGATTCGGGTGCTTCCATCTGCTCACAATTGTTCCACATCTGCAAGCTGCTTTGCAACCCACCTCCACCCCAGCTCCTCCATTTCTGTTTTCTCTGACTTACTAAATGTCATATCTGTTGTCACCAGTGCCTGCCCAGTTCCAGTATAAATAACTGTGTTTAGAAATATCAATCTTCTTTTGCCTATAGTGATCCAAACTGAAATATGTTTTCATTTGTAGCCTTGCAGCTCCATGGACATAACAAATCTACAGAAAGTTTCCATGCCTAGCCAAGAAAAAAAACATAATGTGTTATTTTTACTTTTTTTTATGAATTAATAAAGCAAGATATATATATATATATATACACACAATGTTTCTGCTAAGCTCAAGCACAAAGATTTACTGTGCAAACATGAAAATAGTTCTGATCTTTTCATCAAACTTTAAACTTCAGGAAAGAAGTCAAACAAGCATAAATCCCACATCTGTGAAATATTCCTTATATTGAAGAGCTCCTACTATTATAAACATTCAGAACACATACCCAACTTAGAACAAGGTGACTTTCACACCAGGTGATCCTTTCTATTCAAAATAAACACTGGAAGTTGTGTGCTGTTGTTCCTCCCCTGCTCTCCCTCCTCATCATGTATAAGAAATACAAGGTCTGGTACAGATGAAGCCAATTTAATAGATTTTACTATGTTTTAAATAATGTCACGAAACTTTCCAAGTAAACGTGGATATAAATTTCAAATGAACTGCACTATACAGTTAATGGGAATTTAAGGTGGACTGATTCTTTTCTACTCTACCTGAGCACGCACTTTATACAACATCCCTCATTCACCCAAGCACTTTTTTGTATGCTTAAGTGCGTTCTATCTAACTTTCACACTCCAATGGATGCACTGGAGAGCAACTTGGGGCTAGTATCTTGCCTGAGGATACTTGGCATGCAGACTGGAGTAGCCATGGATTGAACCACCAGCCTTCTGATTAGTAGATGGCGTGCTCTACCTCCTGAGCTACTGACGCCCACTACAGCATCATCTGAATATGTTTATCTTACCAAACCGCATGTTGCCATTGAGCACTTTCACAGACACAAAAACAGTCTGATGGAGCTCAAGCTGTAAAGATACTTTTTGAGTAAAAAGAAAGAACAATGTAAATATTTTCCTCCCAGTTATATAGACTAATAAAACTATACCAAATGCCCATGTCCAGTCTCACTGTGATCTCCTCTTTCTCTTATTTTTTTCCTCTTACCACTGACCAGTCACGACCTTTCCCTGAGCTTGGTTCTGCTGAGGTTTTTTTTCCTGTTAAAGGGAGTTCTTCTTTCCTACTGTCACTAAGTGCTTGCTCATAGGCTATCGTTGGATTACTGTATAAAGCAGTGACTTGTGATTTGGTGTCATGTAAATAAGGAATCAAAATCAGTTTTATTGTCAAAGTATTTGAACACATACTGGCCTGGCTGTTTCTTTGCTCTCAGTGAACAAAGTAGTCAGCAGACCATACTGACAACATGTATAGCACATTTATAGTGCAAGAGTGCAGAGTGTGTTGGAACAAGTTGTGGAATAAATAAGGGATGGATTACTAGTTACTATAAAACAATATATAAAAGCTGAATTCAATTAAATTAACTAAATCAGTCATTACTATAAATGAATAAGGTTTGCTGTGATTTGATGTTCTTTTCCTGGTATAGCCTTCTAAATTGGAAAGTAGATCAAAGTCTGACTTGTTCCAAAAATACATCCTGTCTTAGCAATCAAGTTAGAGTGCATAATCTAAATAAGTAGACGGGGTAAAAATAGCAACATTGGTGCTAGAAATTTTATTTAAAAACATTATCTTAAAAACAAAATCCACACATATAACTAAAAAAACAAATGAACATTTTAAGGTGTTTTATAAATAAACATGCATCTGAGACATTGAAATAATAATAATGGTATTTCACTACATGATTAATGTGGCTAAAAGAATTCAAATTCTCAGTTCTAATCAGTTTTATTTATATGGCGTCGCATTACAACAGCAGTCACCTCAAGGCAGTTTCTATTGTAAGGTAATGACCCTACAATAATACTGAGAAAGCCCCACAATCAGCTGACACCCTGTGAGCAAGCACTTGGCCACAGTGGGAAGGAAAAACATCTTAGACACGATTCAAGATAACAATATTATCATGACATCTGTATGAAATTTGAAAAGAAGTGATTATAATGTCATTACTCACATTTAGCAAATTAATTAGATTCAAAATGTCAGATGAAAAGGTGAGCTGTGAACACAAAACAATCACAGAGACATATACAATATTATGTGTGCATTATTAACCCAACATCAATATTTAGCTCTTTAAATATCACATTTATTGTTAATACCAGTTTACAAAAGTAAAATATCCCAATTTGGATTTGGTGAGTCAAAGTATTCACTGCAGCGTCAACAATGCAGAAGAAAAAGAAGAGCAGGAGGAGGAGGAGGAGGAGATCTGGCTGCATGAACTGGTCTGTGGCGCATTAGTGGAACTGTACATTGCCTACACACTGAAGTGCTCTTACATTAGCCTCTGTCTGAGCAGCATCGCACTGGTTGAGTCATAGCAGAGGAAGGATAACTAGCCACAATAAACACTCCTAATAAGAAATACAGTGAAATATTGACAGCTTAATCAAAGTTTTCTTAACAATGCAGTCTTGAAAATGTATGCTGTTGGTGCAGAAGCACAAAATGCGCTTTTACGGATCACTAAGAATTGTCTCTTCATTCACGTGCATTTAACACTCGTGTTAATTACTGCGAGTTAGGGAAAGGCTAAACACTTCAATTGATTAAACGTTAAATAAATGCTTGCCTGTCACCACATGCAGAAAGTATAATCCCCACACTCATTTAGCTTAACTCTCCTCTTATTACCCAGCCAAGCTGTCAGGTCTGTCTCCACTGTCTGTTATCCCTGCCCTGACCTCAGTCTTAATGGATATAACCTTCCCATTTCTGCATTTATGCACACAATCAGTCCTGGCCCGCGGCAAGGTGTCACATCAATACATCCTGCAGCTTCACTCCAGCCACAAATTGGGTGAGATAATAAACACAACAGCACAGTGAGGTTCTCTTTGTCGGAATCAATTCAGTCAAGTTGCAATGGCTGGAAATTGTTTGCTGCAATCGATCATTGGATGTTTACAAGTTTTGTTGTTTGTTAACTTTCATATCTGCAATGTAAGCAGCAAATGTGATATTTGGGACAGTTGGAAAATCAGCCATATATAAGCGAGGAGGGTAAAGACAAGGAAAAAGAAAGCTTGGTGAGAATTGATTTTTCCATACTGGATAGCAAACAGACACACACACTATTGCGGGACTACAGATTTCCACCTATTGATCCACACTGCCAATAACAGAGACATTTGCCATTAGGAATTTGCGACGGTCGTTACAGACTGACCTAGATGGAGGTCTGTAGTGTTGTCCTGCTTTTTTTTTTTACCACTCAGAATCAAAGCAAACACAACAAGTGATGAAAGCAAAAAGTAATTGCTCAGTTTCTTTTTATCTTTCAATTGTTTTATTTAAAGAGAGAGCTATGTAGACGGTCTCAAGGATCACAAGAAATAAGCAGATTTAAAATCTCAGTCATATCAGCACTTGCTAATATTATCAAAATTGACAAGGCTAGCTGTAGGAAAGCACAGCTATGACTAATGTGTAATTCTTGCCAGAATAGAAATGTGTCAAATCATAATCATCACATTCATTTGCTACATCGACACCTGCCAGGCAAGCGGGGCATTATGCAATCCAGACTACTATAATAAGAATTGTGTAGTTTGGTGCATTTTCAAGCAAATTCCTTAGTCACAAACTGGCCTGGCTGGTCTGCATAATGAGCTGCTCACTGGTCTTTTTTCAACAGGAGAGCACTGAGCTAAGCTTGCACCTTATCTGGCTGAAATTAATCCTCCTGATTATCAGCTTTTTTTTCTTCTTATCCTTCAAGAAAAGCCTTAAGCTTCTTTCAAAAACAATGAGTTCAGGTTTAGTCAAAGTCAGTTGCGGCTGTGGACAAACTCTTTGCAGTTTGTGCTTTAGCCCTGATCCGGACAAGCCGAGCGTGTAATATTCATCTCTTCCTCCACAGCAACTGCTGAAGTGCCCTTGAGCTGAGCACTGACCCCACAGCTGCTTCAGTGTAATTGCTCAGCAGTTGACAGTGCAAGGTTGTAGTCAAACCGGGCAGTGTCAAGGTGTGAGCGTGTGAATGTGTGTAAACCTGCATCCGCCTGCAGCTTCTCCCCAAGGCTGCTCCAATCTGGACGTCGGTGAGTGCTGCTAATGCTCACCACCAACCACATGACCTCAACAGCATTTAATATGATTGAGAGCCTGGGATGCAGTTGTGTTCATGCCCTTTCTTTTTCTTTTCTTTTCTTTTTTTTTAGCCCTACTCTCACTTTATTAGGTTCCTCAGACATCTCTAAGGCAGCTGACAGAGTTTGGAGAGCTGCAGCTGATCCTCAACCGTGATGTGTGAAGCAAAGTTGGTGAGACAAAAGATAACAAATTAATTCTCCAGACAGAACTCGGTGCCCTACATGGCAGTCGAGGGAATGGTAGACCAAATATGAGACCTTCTTACACTTTGCAGCTTACTATTGAGTGCATCATGTTTGCAGAGATGACTACATGGATTAGAGAATGTTACAGCTGATACTGTGGGCTATTTATCCATCAGAGGGAGAAAATAGAAGAGTCTGCAGCACTATAAAGCTAGTAGACACTAATGTGATATTTAAAGTCGCTATAAAAGGACAAGTGACATTCAAACTCCCCCAAACATTAAGGGAGTGGGATGGGTGAGTTTGCAAAGGGGTATACCAGCACATAGATAAACAGAGAGTGCACATTTCATCAATGTGCATCATAAAGAAATGTGTCAACATTGTTAAACTCCTGTAAAGTGATGTCTCCTTATTCACCTTTGTAAATACAGCTCACCTTTTCTTGTGTTTTCACTTCTATTTGTCTGATTCCACAACTTTTTGTTTTACAGTCACAACATTTTAATGCCCACTCTTCCATATTCATTTTTCGCACAGTCCCTAATGGAAACCCTTCATCCTATACTCCAACAAACACGATGGCAGTCCTTTTTGGGGGGGTTTTCCTGCGCACTTTCGAGCACATTCATCCAAGTTCTGCTCATCAGCTTCTCTGGAATTACTAAATTAAAAAAAAAAAAAAATCACTGTTTGGCTAATTACGGGCCATCAAGCTCCATAATCCAGCTGGTGAATTTTGGATGCCATGACTGAGGAGTTTGAGTATTAAGCCAGACACTTGGCAGGTGTCTGTGTTTATTCATACGCCATTTTCAGCTCATAAACATCTGTGTCGTTTTTTTGAAATGGCCTACCAATGAGACTATTAGAGCAAAAATGATTTGATGTACTCCGCATGTGTTTGACTGTTTGTTTTTTTGTTTTTGTTTTTTTGGCCCTGAACTTGCAGCACTTTTTATTCCAATCTGAGAAAAAAATAGTACTAAAACAGGAATGTTTCTTATTGTTCTTGTGCAGACAAAGGCAGTGGTACAGTGCAGAACTACTCACAGGCATGTGTGACGGAGAAACTGTTGGAGGACTCCAGGTTGTCAACATTGTAATTGAGGTGGAAGGGTTTCTCTGTCACATTCTGGTTGGTGTTATACAGCTGGACAGCAAACCTGAAGGCGCTGTGTTCCTGCACTGTGGAGCGCATGAACAGTCCGCCTACGGGAAACAAAATGTCACATAAGACAGCGCTTTAATTAGTCCATCCCCAGCATGCATAACCCTGCGTTTGCTCTATCTCGAATCCCACTAAAAAGGACGGCAGGGTGACTGCGTGATCGCATTATATCAGAGGCTCGAACGTGAGTTCATTTCAATGGAAGAAACCAAAAAAACAAGAAAAAAAAATGTGTAATACATTGTCACACTAAATAATGCGCCATAATTCTCATTTTGACAAAATTATATAAACTCATTTTTTTTAAGAAACCGCCCACAGAGACGCGCAAAATCCCAGTTTGGGTTGGTGAGAAGTGAAGTTGGCAACGAATTAAGCAAAAAAAAACCAACAACAACAACAAAAAAAAAAACCTCAAGCAGTGACTGATTGAGATTTAAAGAGTGGTGTCCTATTTAGACTGTGGTAAATGTTTTTAAAATGAATATGTAGTCAGTGCATCCCATTGAACTTACCGATGTTGATTTGGTTTGGAAAGCCTGCCAGCGAGTGCCCCAAAGAATTGAGTAAAAAAAGGACTGCCGCTATTGTGCGATGCCACATTTTCTCCGAAAACTGGAATCAGCTCCTGGTCTGTGTGTGACAGAGAGAAAGAAACAGGGCGAACCATGTACAGGGGCTTGTTCGCAAAGAAATCCACAAGATGCGGCAGGTCTCTCTCTCTTTCTCTCTCACTCTCTCACTCACTGTGTGCACCCACGTTGAATTTGTGCCAGCGCAACTGCAGCGCCAGCCCTCTGCTGCTGCTGCTGCTGCTGGAAATCTAAAGCCAGTGTTTTATCTCAAAGATGGAGGTGGTGGTGGTGGAGGAGAGAGGGGGGGGGAGAGAGAGAGAGAGAAAGCGGATCTACGGGTCCCTACTGTGGATAAAGACCACTGAAATGGGCCAGGGAGAGTGAAAGAGGGAGGGAAAGACAGATGGGGAGGGAGGGGAGCCGGGGTGTCGGGGGGTTGGGGTGGGGGGTAGACGTTTATCAAACTTGGTCTGACGTTGAATTATAATAAGAGCGGCCTCCCGTCTTCCTCCGCACGTCACTGCAGAGTTGGTGTGTGAGGCGGTGCAGTGTCTACTGGCTTTGGTGTGTGTGTGTGTGTGTGTGTGTGTGTGTGTGTGTGTGTGCACACTGACATGCGGTCTGTATGGATCACCAGTATACTGCTGACTTGTGCATGTGTGCATGTGCTATGTGTGTGTGCATATAGGCCATGTAAGCATGCTATCTATCCATCTATGGTATCCCTTCCTATTGTGTTCACATGTGTGGGAGTATGCATGCAGCATTAGTCCAGCACAATAGCAGCATAATCCGAGGCTGTCCCCTGCAGGTGTTTGAGAGCAGGAACAGTAACTGTGGGCACTAATGCTCTGATTTATCACTGTTTAATCACCGGCTGCCAAGGTGCCTAACTAATGCTATATATTAGAACCCTAATTGACTTACTTGTGTTAGTGATTTGGATTCCCGCTCATTTTTTTTCTGCGAAAGTGAACAGCTGATGCAAAGGGGAACAACGCAGAAGCAACAGCATCATTTGTGGGAGGTGATTGAAATTAGGGTCACTTAAGATAAAATCTAAATGAAAAAGGCAGTGACAGAAGCATAAAGTAGCTCATATTTTCTAATCCATCACTGACACACAGGAATAGGTCCTACTAGCATCAGCATATTTACATTTTGCAATTGAGT
The DNA here is from genome assembly GCF_001858045.2 of Oreochromis niloticus. Lineage (NCBI taxonomy): Eukaryota > Metazoa > Chordata > Actinopteri > Cichliformes > Cichlidae > Oreochromis > Oreochromis niloticus. The sequence continues at coordinate 10,899,465 of NC_031975.2, forward strand.
GCACATTACTGAGATATGCAACAAGGCCATCTCTTCTGGTGAAATGTCTGTGCTCCATGTTTAATGTTCATTATTATGCATTCAGGCAGCCCGTCTTACGCTGGTCAGTTCGAAGAAAGTATACTGCACTAGCTAGGAGGACTCTGACTCACACAACACAAAATATGATAAGATGCTGCAACTTTAACTATTATACTATATTTATTTTATCGAATTCACACCAGTTTTTGTCTTTTAAAACTGCCTGTATCTCAGACAGACAGTAGGGGGGAAAAGGGAAAGCATCAGTTTAGACAGCTCTTTGAGCCCCAGTATGTTGGTTCAACATGGTCCTTCCAATTACTTCACCATCCGCCTCGGCATAAGCCATGACAGAAATGGGAATTATTGACAAGGGAGAACAGTATCACGGCACCAGCGGGGGAAACCTGCAGCCATAGCCGGGTTATCACTGGCCTTAAAACTTAATGATGTCAACAAACCCACTGCTAATCTCAAACATGCTCCAGTAATGAAGACAGAGTTCTCCTAAAGCAGTTGTGCTTGATTTGGAGTTAACTCTGCTAATGCAATGTTACTTCTTTTAGTTGTTTTACTGTTTCTCATTTAGAACATCACAGCTCCATTCACTACCATCTAAATCAGTGTTTGCAGCATCTATGGTTTTACCAAATATTAAAAACACACAGTAAACAACTAAATAGCTGCCTTTTACAGATTTCTTTCATTTCTTTTATATTACGATGCTGTGCTGTGTAATTTCTTTCTGCACTGCACACTGCAGCACCCAGCACGAATGTGATTTTAATCTATTGGAATAGTTATTGAACTCTTCTGCCTGAACTTCACTCCATTTAATCATTTATCTATTTAAAGACATTAAAGTTAAATGGCTTAGGATTAGCTGAGCAGCAGAATGTGTTCTATGTGTGTACATACCGTGTGTGTATGTGTGCACCGAGGCTGCAGAAAGCATTAAAGCTCCCTATTTAGACTGCTGCACAACCAGCACTGCAAAAAAAAGAAAGAAAAAAGCAACAGTGTCTGTGCTTATTGATCTGGATGTGATTTAATGCTTGGCATACAACTACGATCTTTAACAGGACGCAGCGAGAACAACTGCACTATAATTAAGTTCA